>NC_084550.2:67637500-67702500 GCF_033978685.3 Nerophis lumbriciformis
AGTTCACACCACCAGAGACGGCTCCCGCGGCCCTCGTCAGCCTGGTCCAAGCCATAGAGCAGAGAGGTAGGTCCTCTATCCGTGTCTTGTCGTCTGACACTCCGTCCGCCTCGCTGTCTTTCCATCTATGTGCGACTGTCTCCCTCACGCCATCTGCCTCCCACCCTCATGCCAGCGTTTGCACAAGTGTGGACCCACAGACAAGTGGATCCAGTCAGGGAGGCATACATGCGTAGAATTGCATGTGCAGGAGCAACATTGCCTCCTTTGTCAATTAGTTACATGTAGGAAGAATCAAAGGCAGGCCTTTTACATCAAAGTTTCATGTGCAGAGACAACCGAACCACTTCCTGTCTTACTTACACAGTGTGCTCATTGTAGGAAACTGGTTTCACATGCCCTAAAATGTCTAGTCCTTGACATGTGCCATAGACTTTATTTGGTATGTGATACTGTACTAAAATAGAACACTTTTTCTACAGTAGCTGCAATGTTAACGTGACACTGTTTAACTTTTTGCTTTGTTTAATTCCATGTTTAACTATCAACAAACCTTTATATTATATTGATATAACCTTTATATATATTTACATATATATATATATATACATATATATATATATATATATATATATATATATATAATATAAATGATAAATGGGTTGTACTTGTATAGCGCTTTTCTACCTTCAAGGTACTCAAAGCGCTTTGACACTACTTCCACATTTACCCATTCACACACACATTCACACACTGATGGAGGGAGCTGCCATGCAAGGCGCTAACCAGCACCCATCAGGAGCAAGGGTGAAGTGTCTTGCTCAGGACACAACGGACATGACGAGGTTGGTACTAGGTGGGGATTGAACCAGGGACCCTCGGGTCGCGCACGGCCATTCTTCCACTGCGCCACGCCGTCCCTATATATACAGTATATATTTACATTTATTTATTTATATATATATATATATATATATACATATATATATATATATATATTATATATACAGTATATATTTATATTTATTTATTTATTTATATATATATATATATATATATATATATATATATATATATACATATATATATATAAATAAATAAATATAAATATATACTGTATATATAATATATATATGTGTGTACATTAGAGATGTCCAATAATATCAGACTGCCGATATTATCGGCCGATAAATGCTTTAAAATGTAATATCGGAAATTATCTATATCAGTTTCAAAAAGTAAAATATATGACTTTTTAAAACGGAGTGGTACACGGACGTCGGGAGAAGTACAGAGCAGTTGCGTCTCCTAGTCATACTTGCCAACCCTCCCGATTTTCCCGGGAGACTGTCGAATTTCAGTGCCCCTCCCGAAAATCTCCCGGGGCAACCATTCTCCCGAATTTCTCCCGATTTCCGCTCAGACAACATTATTGGGGGCGTGCCTTAAAGGCACTGCCTTTGCGTGCCGGCCCAGTCACATAATATCTACGGCTTTTCACACACACAAGTGAATGCAAGGCGTACTTGGTCAACAGCCATACAGGTCACACTGAGGGTGGCCGTATAAACAACTTTAACACTGTTACAAATATGCATCACACTGTGAACCCACACCAAACAAGAATGACAAAAACATTTCGGGAGAACATCCGCACCGTAACACAACATAAACACAACAGAACAAATACCCAGAACACCTTGCAGCACTAACTCTTCCGGGGCGCTACAATATTCCCCCCCGCCCACCTCAACCTCCTCATGTTGTCCTTATGGCAGTGACATGTTGGAATTTTTTTCCATAACTTGAGTTGATTTATTTTGGAAAACCTTGTTAGATTGTTTAATGCATCCAGCGGGGCATCACAACAAAATTAGGCATAATTAATTCCACGACTGTATATATCGGAATCGGTAATTAAGAGTTGGACAATATCGGAATATCGGATATCGGCAAAAAAGCCATTATCGGACATCTCTAGTGTGCATATATTTATACGATGATATATAATATATTGAATATTTAGAGTATGTGAAAGTTTAACTCCTACCTTGTGATGACCTCCTTAATTAACCTCTTAAGGCCCAAGCTGTTTGTTTACATGCTTTTTTTTTTTATTTCTCTTTGCTATTTGGGCTTATTGGACCCTAATTAGAATAAAAACTAAAAATCATCTTTTGATATGATGTACTTAGTCCATAAGTACACAAACGTGTACTTCATGTTTAGTGACACGCTACAATATTTACCCCCCCACCCAACCACCCCCCCACCCACCCCCCCACCCCCCTCCCCACCCCCGCCCACCTCAACCTCCTCATGTTCTCCTCATGGCAGTGCCATGTTGGCATTTTTTTTCCATAACTTGAGTTGATTTATTTTGAAAAACCTTGTTACATTGTTTAATGCATCCAGCGGGGCATCACAACAAAATTAGGCATAATAATTTGTTCATTCCACAACTGTATATATTGGTATCGGTTGATATCGGAATCAGTAATTAAGAGTTGGACAATATCGGAATATCGGATATCGGCAAAAAAGCCATTATTGGACATCTCTAGTGTACATATATTTATACGATGATACATAATATAATTGAATATTTAGAGTATGTGAAAGTTTAACTCCTACCTTGTGATGACCTCCTTAATTAACCTCTTAAGGCCCAAGCTGTTTACATGCTTTTTTTTTAATTTCTCTTTGCTATTTGGGCTTATTGGACCCTAATTAGAATAAAAACTAAAAATCATCTTTTGATATGATGTACTTAGTCCATAAGTACACAAACGTGTACTTCATGTTTAGTGACATGCTAATTCTTATTTTTACACTTTTTTTTCCAAATTCCATTATATGTTACACTCTTCTGACACCACCAGATGGCAGTATAAGTGTCCACATAAGCGGCCATAAGACCCCAATTCAGTAGTGTACACAATTTTGGAAATAAGAGTTAAACGGTGCTGTCCACGCATGTGGCCACTAAGCCTTTAGTTAATGTTTTGTAATCAATCAGAAATATCAAGCAGCTAAAATGCGGCAAACATGGATAAGGCTATGTCTACACTAAGCCGGATAACCCTTTAAATAAAGAATTATTTAGCCTAAGCATCGTGTCAGCCACAATTAAGGTAACCAACCCTCCTTGGATAGTTTTTTTACACTGGTAAGTACGCCGTGTATTTCTTGAATCTCCGGCTCGTAGCTCTGTATGGACTCATCGTTCGTTTACAAACTGAGTTCGGAGAGGAAGTGACGCCACACAGGAAGTGACGTCAGAAACCTGTTTCCACTCGGAGGTAAACGCGAGAAAGATGGAGGCGAGTCATCCAGACATGCCCGTGTTTCTCCTTCCTCTACATGTACAGACGCTTCTGGAAATCACACATGAATACCTTAAGAGAAAGCGATTGCAGCTATTTGGGATACAACACTTCTCAGACGGCAAGAGAACTTTCCAATGTCCAGGTCTACTTACCGAAAAACTTTGTCCATTTGTCTAAGGAGAGACAACGAGAATGCAAGCTCCTGTGGATGTGATTAAAAAAAGGTAGAGCGTGCTTTGTATTACCTGGCTTTCGAGGAAAGACTACGGAAAACATTGAATGCATTTGGACTGGCAAAGCAGACTGTATCAGTTATTGTCTGCGATGTATGTCGACGTCTAGGTCTAGAGCAGGGGTCGGCAACCTTTACCACTCAAAGAGCCATTTTGACCCGTTCCCACAAATTAAAGAAAACAATGGGAGCCACAAAACTCTTTTGAAATTTAAAATGAAATAACACTACATACAAAGTTTTTTTTTGCTTTGTGTTATGTATAAAACAGGGGTCTCAGACACGCGGCCCACACCTTAATATGAAAATGTAATGTTAGTGCGGCCCGCGAGTTTTATATGAAGGGCACTTGACAGCGTCACACTTGCCAACCCTCCCGATTTTTCCGGTAGACTCCCGAATTTCAGGGAAACTATTCTCTCGAATGTATGCTGATTTTCACCCAAACCACAATAATAAGGGCGTGCCGTAATGTCACTACCTTTAGCGCCCTCTACGGCTTGAACAAACAGCTTGCCAGCCCAGTTACATGTTATATGAGGCTTCTGCAGACACACATAAGTGAATGCAACGCATACTTGGTTAACAGCCATACAGATCACACTGAGGGTGGCGATATAAACAACTTTAACACTCTTACTAATATGCGCCACACTGTGAACCCACACCAAACAAGAATGACAAACACATTTCGGGAGAACATCCGCACCGTAACACAACAGAACAAATACCCAGAATCCCATGCATCCCTAACTCTTACGGGCTACTTTATACACCCCCGCTACCACCAAAGCCCGCCACCCCAACCCTGCCCCCCTACACATCAACAACACCCCCCACCCCCCGTGCGTAGATTGAGGTGGGCGGGGTTTGGTAGTAGCAGGGTGTGTAATGTAGCCCGGAAGAGTTAGGGATGCATGGGATTCTGGGTATTTGTTCTGTTGTGTTTATGTTGTGTTACGGTGTGGATGTTCTCCCGAAATGTGTTTGTCATTCTTGTTTGGTGTGGGTTCACAGTGTGGCGCATATTAGTAAGAGTGTTATAGTTGTTTATACGGCCACCGTCAGTGTGATCTGTATGGCTGTTGAACAAGTATGCCTTGCTGTCACTTAGTGTGTGAGCAGACGCCACATACAAAATATAACTGGGCCGGCACGCTGTTTCTTAGGTGAAAAAGCGGACGCGACGACAGGTTGTAGAGGACGCAAAATGCAGTGCCATCACGGCACGCCCTCAATTTTGTTGTCCGCGTGAAAATCGGAGAATGTTTGCCCTGGGAGAGGCAGTGAAATCCGGAAGTCTCCCTGAAAAATCGGGAGGGTTGGCAAGAATGCAGCTGAGCCGCATCAGAGTGGTCAAAGAGGAGCCGCGGGTTGCCGACCCCTGGTCTAGAGTATATAAAGTCACCAAAAAGGAATGGACAATGAAGGTGAAGGCAAAAGAGTGAAGAGTGTCCTGACCAGATATCTACATCCCTAGATTGACTCATACCTGCCAACTACTTCGGTTTTCCCGTAATTAGTACGGTTTTCATCAACCTATTCCGGGCCACGGTTGCAGTGATAAAAAATACGGTTTTTCATTAATTAAAATTTTTTTATTTTTTTTAAGTTTTATTCACGAAATCGCGTAACAACAATGACATTCGACCTGCTTCCCGTAACTTCCTATCGAGCCATTCCGCGAGGCTATTTATAGCACCGCTGCCAAGCACGAGGCACCTGTTGTCATTGTTTCCAAACGAGCGAACGATCATGGAATCAGCCGGAGAAAAATCGCAAACGAGTCTTAAACCGAAAAGAAAACTGCAGTCATTCCGTGAAGAATATTCAAAAGCCTATCCGGGAATGATTATCCGTTCCAAAAAGGGTGAAAACTACGCGAATTGCACCTTGTGCAGACAAGATTTTTCGATCGGACACGGAGGAATTAGCGATGTAAAAGACCACGTTGGGACAAAAAAACACAAGTCTAATGCCGTTGCTAGCGATACAAGTGGAAAACTTTCAATGTTTTTCGGATTTTAGCCACAAAAAGGTAATGACACCAATGTTATCTATTGGAATTGTTTAGTACTGTTATACTGTTAAAAGTGTTTATACTATTTATGCTTTCAAGTCCAAGTTGAAGAAATCTTGTTAAATGTTGACAGCATAACTACCAAAATACAGAAGTATGTCCTTAATATTTTTGCAGTGCTATTTCTGTTGAAAAGTTAAAATGATTACATTAGAGATGTGATGTGCCACTTTTCAAGCGTCTGATGGCTTAAATTAATTTTCATTAATTTTTCATATTTTGAATTATTTTGAAAGGCTTACAAAAAAACTACATTTGAATTGTAATTCCATGCTATTGACAGGACTATTAAGTTTAATGAAGTTAGCTTACCATGTTTACAGTATGATAATTGTGATAGAAATGTGAATTTTAGGCACAGAATATTTTTTACAATTGAACAAGGCAGTAGATTATACAAGCTTGGACAGAAAGTTAATAATGACACCAATTTTTTTTTTAATGGAATTGTTTAGTACTGTTTTACCATTTGTTTACTGTAAAAAGTGTTTATACTGTTTATACTTTCAATTAACAAATTGAAGTCTTGTGAAAGGTTGACAGGATAGCTGGCATTAACTGTCAAAATAATTTCAAACTATTGAAGTTAGCTTACAGAATAAACATGTCAATCAACCCATATGATTTTTGCTGTAATATTTTTGTTTTGAAAAGTCACTGTGACTGATAGAAAAGTGATGATTTTAGCAACATTTTAACCTGTCTGAATGCTAATAATCATTTTGCGTCGGGGGGCGAAGCCTGAACCCTCCACCAGGACTTTGTCCTGGACCTACCGGGGCCTGCGGCCCCTGGACCCTGGCTACTAGGTTTTTCTGATTTCAAAAGTTGGCAGGTATGTTGACTGATGTAAAATGTTCTTTATCACATTGTTTACTTCCACCTGTTTATTAAAGATTTGATTAATTTACGATGTCTCAGGTGTGATTCACTACAATAGGGCCCCACAGCACACTGGATTCCAGTTAATTGAAATACCACAACACTGGATATTGTTCAGATAAGTTCCATTTAATTTAAGAACGTGCACACAAAGCAGCACTGGAGGTGACTATGACGTGCGCATTTTCCGCGCATGCGTACTAGGTCGCGTTGCGCCGGCGGACGGAGGGGGGGGAGGCGGTGTTAAACGACCATTGTGTGTGTGTGTGGACAAGGATAAGGTTAAGTGGGATTTACCTAGGCTACCCTTAGGTAAAAGGGACCTAAGTGTGGAGAGAGTGTTGTACATTTTCCCCCATCATGCACTCTAATGGATTTAAATGGGTGTAATTTTGAAATTGCTTATGGTGTTTGGTTGTGTAATATCCACAATGTTCAGTGAGCAGGTTGTGTTGTGTGACCATCTGTGTTGACCCTAATGTTAATTGCATTTTTTTTTTTTTTGCACCATGACTAGGGAGAGTTGTTTGGATTGTGTCATTGGTGTGCTATTATTTCAAAGTACTTTCAAGGGTCATTGATCTACTCCATTTACTCACATTGTCCACTTTATGGCAGCATATATGTAGCATTCAGAGACTGCCTGTTATTAATGATTAATTTGAAAGCCCTTTGCTCCTTGGTGGATATCAATATCGAGATTCATTGTTTTTTCAATGTGAAAGACTTTTGGCAAGTGACTCAAAGATGAAAGTGAAATGAAACAGTCAAGTTATTTTGGCACATTTGTCAGGCACAACAAAAGATGTTAAGGTTTGTTGATTGACTTTTTAAACTTTCTTGTGATCAGACAATATTTTCGGTATATTAGATGGAATTTTTATGGACTTCACTAAGCATCAAGCGGTGCCTATAAGAACAGCTGATAGGCAACACGTCACAGTGGTCAGGTAACCCTTCTGAAGAAGACTTCAGATGACAGGTCAGTTTTAGTCTTAGACTGGTCAGATCTAGTCTTAGACTTGGTTTGGTCAGATCTATTCTTAGACGTAGATTGGTCCGATCTCGTCTGAGACTTAGATTGGTCCGATCTAGTCTGAGACTTAGATTGGTCCGATCTAGTCTGAGACTTAGATTGGTCCGATCTAGACTGAGACTTGGTTTGGTCAGATCTATTCTTAGACTTAGATTGGTCCGATCTCGTCTGAGACTTAGATTGGTCCGATCTCGTCTGAGACTTAGATTGGTCCGATCTAGTCTGAGACTTAGATTGGTCCAATCTAGTCTGAGACTTAGATTGGTCCAATCTAGTCTGAGACTTAGATTGGTCCAATCTAGTCTGAGACTTAGATTGGTCCAATCTAGTCTGAGACTTAGATTGGTCCAATCTAGTCTGAGACTTAGATTGGTCCAATCTAGTCTGAGACTTAGATTGGTCCAATCTAGTCTGAGACTTAGATTGGTCCAATCTAGTCTGAGACTTAGATTAGTCACATATAGTCTGAGACTTAGACTGGTTACATCTAGTGTGAGACTTAGACTGGTCACATCTAGTCTGAGATATAGATTGGTCACATCTAGTCTGAAACATTGATTGGTCACATCAAGTCTGAGACATAGATTGGTCACATCAAGTCTGAGACATAGATTGGTCACATCTGGTCTGAGATTTAGATTGGTCACATCTGGTCTGAGACTTAGATTGGTCACATCTAGTCTGAGACTTAGATTGGTCACATCTAGTCTGAGACTTAGATTGGTCACATCTAGTCTGAGACTTAGATTGGTCACATCTAGTCTGAGACTTAGATTGGTCACATCTAGTCTGAGACTTAGATTGGTCCCATCTATTCTGAAATTTAGATTGGTCCCATCTTGTCTGAGACTTAGACTGGTCACATCTTGTCTGAGACTTAGACTGGTCACATCTTGTCTGAGACTTAGACTGGTCACATCTAGTCTGAGACTTAGATTGGTCACATCTAGTCTGAGACTTAGATTGGTCACATCTAGTCTGAGACTTAGATTGGTCACATCTAGTCTGAGACTTAGATTGGTCACATCTAGTCTGAGACTTAGATTGGTCAAATCTAGTCTGAGACATAGATTGGTCACATCAAGTCTGAGACATAGATTGGTCACATCTAGTCTGAGACATAGATTGGTCACATATAGTTTGAGATTTAGATTGGTCCCATCTAGTCTGAGATTTAGACTGGTCCCATCTAGTCTGAGACTTAGACTGGTCCCATCTAGTCTGAGACTTAGACTGGTCCCATCTAGTCTGAGACTTAGATTGGTCCCATCTAGTCTGAGACTTAGATTGATTCCATCTAGTCTCACGGCTGGTGTCAAATCCCCAATTATTTATACTCCGAAACCAGGAGGGGTATGCCTGGGCAAGGATGTTTTCGCCATATCGTAGTGAGAAAAACAAATCGAACAGTTGACAGTCGAAACAGGTCAGGTAAAAATTCCATCTAATATACTGAAAGTATTGTCTGATTACAAGAGCATTTGAAAAGTATATGAATAAGAAGACATAATGAACCTTTTTGGGCAAATGGGCCAAAAGAAATTGACGCACACACAGTCAGACTGTTTCATGTCACTTTCATCTTTGAGTCACTTGCCAAAAGTGTCTTTCACGCTGGAAAAAAAATCTTGATATTGATATCCACCTGGGTCGCAAAAGGTCTGTCTGGAATGTAAACAGTTTGATGTAGCAATGGTGATGAAATGCATCCATGAATTGGATGCACACACTTTATGGTTTTCTCAACTACCTGAGAGACGGGACTTGTCTCAAGAAATTGCCTTCCTGAATCAAACCGTCTAGACCTGATTTTCCTGGAGGATTTTATGCATTGGAAAAGAGTCATGTTGCCATCCCGTTCACACCGTCTTTCACTTGTAGAAACCGGGGGGGGGGGGGGAAATACTTAGACTGGCATGAACCGTATGTGGAAACGATTATAAAATGTTGAATGAACTAATAGGAGTGCTTTTCCTTGGTGAACTAGGTAAATATACCACAATGTCATATGTCAAATCGCTGCTGCTTCAGAATCTTTGCTCCCTTTGCCATTTCAAGCGTTTACTTGTCCAAATAAACCGCATAATGTCATCTCTGTGTTTCTCAGGTCTGGACTCGACAACTCTGTACAGGATGACTGCTAGTTCCTCCATTTCAGACAGCCCAGTGCACAGCCTCAGTCCTGGTGGGTGTCTTTCTGCATTCTAATGTTTTATGATCAGTCCCGTATCTTTACGTAGTCGTGCTGGACTCCTCATGTGCAGAGAGTGATATCAGTCAGACCGATGTGTCCATCCTGTCAGAGGGGGTCTTGCACTACCTGAGAGACCTCCCTTCGCCGGTCATCCCTGCCTGCACCTACGCTCCGTTACAAGCTGCCGTCGCACAGCAGCAGCAGGCCCTGCAGCAGTCGACAGGTAGGAAAGACTAACAGATTCATGTAAAGTCGGGCTTAAAAAGCGGCTCAGCGCTGTACAGTAAGTAGTACCTCAATTTAGGAGCACGATTCGTTCCACGACCCAGCGCGTAACTCAGAACACTTGTATCTCTTCAATCAATCAATCAATCAATCAATGTTTACTTATATAGCCCTAAATCACAAGTGTCTCAAAGGGCTGCACAAGCCACAACGACATCCTCGGCTCACATCCCACATCAGGGCAAGGAAAAACTCAACCCAATGGAATGACAATGAGAAACCTTGAACATATATCATGTCCTGCACTATTAAAGTGTCTCGCTACAGAGGCGTTTATATCACAATTAGGGATGTCCCGATCCGATATTTGGATCGGATCGGCTGCCGATATTTGCCAAAAATTGCGTATCGGCATGGCATGGGAAAATGCCGATCCAGATCCAGTTTAAAAAAAAACTCCGGTCCGTGTTTTCCAACGCACCGATTTAAATAATACATTCCACTTTTCTGCTGCCCCGTAATTTCCGTTCCGCATTTTCCAGCACACCTTCAACACATCCACATGTCTGTGAATTCTCACGCAGTTGCTTTTAGCTGCTGGCATTACACGACAGGCTCTTCTCACTCTTTCCTGTGTCTCCCTCTCACAGACAGCAAGTGCACCTTCTTACACACGTCACGTACTGTCACGACATACGTCACATACGTATACGTCCTCCCCGAGCAGAGAGGTAGCAGCATGGCTAACGTTAGCTGTGATGCTAGCGCAGCCGTGCGAGCAACGCTCCCTCTAAGGTGCTCGCCTGTGCAATTGCGCAGTTTAAGCGTCCTCTGTGCATAGCAAATCTATGCCACGCACAAAATCTAATAAAAAAATAAGCGCATAACAATTTTCAACACACCGACTCGACAGAGAAAACAGTTTTCTTCATCATTGTTCAAATATTGTGACGTCTGTCGAGACGCTTATCTCCATTCGGTGCCACACGCCCACACCATCAAAATGCCGAGGCAAAAATTTCCACATCAACACCGTATGAAAAAATTAGTGATTTTTTTAGTTGTGATTTCCTTCTCTGCATGAAAGTTTAAAAGTAGCATATATTAATGCAGTATGAAGAAGAATGTTTTAATGTAGACATGCAAGCCTTGAAAGAACATTTTGAAAATCAAGACTACATTTCCTGCAAATGGGTGCATTTCTACCCTATATTTTAACTTTAGATTTATTCTCATATCAAACTCTTTTGGCTGTCTTTTTGACACTTACATCCGGCGCCGATATGTCATCTTAGTGACATCATGCACAAAAGTGCACTAATAGCTTATTTTAAAATGTCTCTGACAATCTTGCACTTTCTGTTTTGGAAATGACATGAATGTTTGTGCCACTGCTTAATAACTGTTTAATAAATACACTTTTAGTTGTGATTTCCTTCTCGGCATGAAAGTTTAAAAGTAGCATATATTAATGCAGTATGAAGAAGAATGTTTTAATGTAGACACATAGAATCATCATACTGCTGTGATTATATGCATCAAGTGTTCATTCAAGGCTAAGGCAAAATATGGAGATATATATGGTGTATCGTGACATGGCTTAAAAATATGGAAATATTAATAAAAGGCCATATCGTCCAGCCCGACTCCTAATGTGTGACTCAAATGAGAGAACTTTCTTTCTCCTGATGGCAGCATGTCACTGAAACACGCACGACCAGTGCCTCATAAAAACGTATATTTGTTTGTTGTGTTAAAAAAAGCAGCACCATGTAAAGATATATTAACTCTTTATTGCTCAAAGGGCACAACCCCGTTACAAATATTTTTTCACCCGGCGGTGAAAATGCCCGTAACTCAGGGTATGCGCACAACTTAAAGCACGATGAAAAGCTGAGCGACAGCTCCTGTGTCAAATGACTCGTAAGTGAAGGCACTCCTAAGTCCAGGTACCACTGTAGTTGCATTCTGGGTCCTCGTTATAGATCCTTTGTGTCTGGACCCCGACTTAAAGGTCTACTGAAATGCGATTTTCTTTTTTAAACGGGGATAGCAGGTCCATTCTATGTGTCATACTTGATCATTTCGCGATATTGCCATATTTTTGCTGAAAGGATTTAGTAGAGAACATCGACGATAAAGTTCGCAACTTTTGGCCGCTGATAAAAAAAGCCTTGCCTGTACCGGAAATAGCAGACGAGTAGCGTGACGTCACAGGTTGTGGAGCTCCTCACATCTGCACATTGTTTACAATCATGGCCACCAGCAGCGAGAGCGATTCGGACCGAGAAAGCGACGATTTCCCCATTAATTTGAGCGAGGATGAAAGATTTGTGGATGAGGAAAGTGAGAGTGAAGGACTAGAGGGCAGTGGGAGCGATTCAGATAGGGAAGATGCTGTGAGAGGCGGGTGGGACCTGATATTCAGCTGGGAATGACTAAAACAGTAAATAAACACAAGACATATACCGTATTTTCCGCACCATAAGGCGCCCTGGGTTATAAGCCGCGCCTTCAATGAACGGCACATTTCAAAACTTTGTCCACCTATAAGCCGCCCCGTGTTGTAAGCCGCATCTAACTGCGCTAAAGGAATGTCAAAAAAACAGTCAAATAGGTCAGTCAAACTTTAATAATATATTAAAACCAGCGTGATGTGGGCGCGCATGGAATCGTATATCAACATGGACGGAGCTGCGTGAAAAAAGCCACCCGGCCTCTTCGCGTAAACTTAAACTTACCTTAACCACTCGCTCATCTTTTCTTCATCCATCCCTTCGAGTTAGCTTTTATGATGACGCCGGCTGGAAAGGTCTCTTTTGGCAAGGTCTTCCTTTTGAATATCACCATGGGTGGAAGTTTCTGGCCATTAGCATGGCAAGCTAGAACCACAGTGAAGGATGACTTCTCATTCCCTGTGGTGCGAATATTCACCGTACGTGCTCCCGTTGTATCCACAGTGCGGTTCACAGGAATATCAAAAGTCAGTGGAACCTCGTCCATGTTGATAATGTTCTCTGGCCGGATCTTTTTTTCAGCTATCTTGTTTTTACAATGTGCACGGAAAGTAGCCAGCTTTTCTTGAAAGTCTTTAGGCAGTTGCTGTGAAATAGTAATCCGTGTGCGGATGGAGAGATTGCGTCTTTTCATGAACCGGATCCCTGTCGCTTAGTAGGAGCCATTTTGTGGTCTTTACAGATGTAAACACACAAAGGAAATGAAACGTACGGTAATATCCGCGCCCTTTTTCTTCTTCTACGCGGGCGGGTGGTTGCTTACAGTAGAAGAAGAAGCGCTTCCTGTTCTATGGGGGCGGGTGCTTACCTTGGCGGTTGCTTGCGTAGAAGAAGAAGCACTTCCTCTTCTACGGGGAAAAAAGATGGCGGCTGTTTACCGTAGTTGCGAGACCGAAACTTTATGAAAATGAATCTTAATATTAATCCATATATAAAGCGCACCGGGTTAAAAGCCGCACTGTCAGCTTTTGAGTAAATTTGTGGTTTTTAGGTGCGGCTAATAGTGCGGAAAATACGGTATATACTCTATTAGCCACAACACAACCAGGCTTATATTTAATATGCCACAAATGAATCCCGCATAACAAACACCTCCCCCCTCCCGTCCATATAACCCGCCAATACAACTCAAACACCTGCACAACACACTCAATCCCACAGCCCAAAGTACCGTTCACCTCCCCAAAGTTCATACAGCACATATATTTCCCCAAAGTCCCCAAAGTTACGTACGTGACATGCACATAGCGGCACGCACGTACGGGCAAGCGATCAAATGTTTGGAAGCCGCAGCTGCATGCGTACTCACGGTACCGCGTCTGCGCATCCAACTCAAAGTCCTCCTGGTAAGAGTCTCTGTTGTCCCAGTTCTCCACAGGCCAATGGCAAAGCTTGACTGTCATCTTCCGGGAATGTAAACAATGAAACACCGGCCGTGTTTGTGTTGCTGCAGCCGCCCGCAATACACCGCTTCCCACCTACAGCTTTCTTCTTTGCTGTCTCCATTGTTCATTGAACAAATTGCAAAAGATTCACCAACACAGATGTCCAGAATACTGTGGAATTTTGCGATGAAAACAGACGACTTAATAGCTGGCCACCATGCTGTCCCAAAATGTCCTCTACAATCCGTGACGTCAGGCGCAGGCGTCATCATACCGAGACGTTTTCAGCAGGGTATTTCGCGCGAAATTTAAAATTGCACTTTAGTAAGCTAACCCTTCCGTATTGCATGTGTTGCAATGTTTAGATTTCATCAACTATCAGACTGCGTGGTCGGTAGTAGTGGGTTTCAGTAGGCCTTTAAACAAGTTGAAAAACGTATTTGGGTGTTACCATTTAGTGGCCAATTCTACGGAATATGTACTGTAGTGTGCAATCTACTAATAAAAGTTTCAATCAATCAGATGGTGCCGTCGCCTGCAGCCACGACAGAGAAGTAAGTCACGTCCTGGAGAGCTCGGCCGCCGTCCCTCTCCATCACCGCCTCACCCTGCAGTACCTGCTGGCACACCTGGCCAAGGTCACTCAGGCACAGGCCTGCAACGGCTTGGACACGCACACGCTGGGAAAGATCTTTGGACCGCTGTTGATGAGGACAGGTCTGTCTACTCCCAGGTATGCCAGACTGCAGTAAGTTAAAGTATAGTTAAAGTACCACTGATAGTCACACACAAGTTGCTCCGGCTTCCCTAATTGTGTGTTGATTAATTCTCAATTGATGGCTCGACAGGTTGTCTCTAGATGAGGAGTTACCTGCTCTGGTGGTGGAAAGGCTTCTGATTGAGAGAACTGCAGAACAAGACCTCACTCCCCCAGGTACGTTGCTCCACTTCACGTTAGTAGTCCAGCAAATCATTGTTTACATTTTCAATCTACCTCATCAAGTACAGACACGTGCCTTAGCTGATACCAACATTTTGGTACCGGTACCAAAATGTATTTAGATGCTTTTCTAAATAAAGGGGACCTCAAAAAATGGCATTATTTGTTTTATTTTAACAAAAAATCTTAGTGTACATGAAACATATGTTTATTATTGTAATTTAGTCCTTAAATAAAATTGTGAACATACTAGACAACTTGTCTTTTAGTAGTAAGTAAACAAACAAAGACTCCTAATTAGTCTGCTGACATATGCAGTAACATATTGTGTCATTTACACACCTATTATTTTGTCAACATTATTAAGGACAAGTGGTAGAAAATGAATGATTAATTTACTTGTTCATTAACTGTTAATATCTGCTTATTTTCTGTTTTAACATGTTCTATCTGCACTTCTGTTAAAATGTAATAATCACTTATTCTTCTCTTCTTTGATACTTTACATTAGTTTTGGATGATACCACACATTTAGGTATCAATCCGATACCAAGTAGTGACAGTATCATACATTGGTCATATTAAAATTCCTCATGTATCTAGATTAGTGTTGTCCCGATACCATTATTTTGGGACCGGTGCCAAAATTATTTCGATACTTTTCTAAATAAAGGGGACCTCAAAAAATGGCATTATTGGCTTTATTTTAACAGAAAATCTTCGGGTACATGAAACATATGTTTATTATTGCAATTTAGTCCTTAAATAAAATAGTGATCATACTAGACAACTTGTCTTTTAGTAGTAAGTAAACAAACAAAGACTCCTAATTAGTCTGCAGTAACATATTGTGTCATTTATACACCTATTAGTTTGTACACATTTTAAAGGACAAGTGGTAGAAAATGGATTATTAATCTACTTGTTCATTTACTGTTAATATTTGCTTACTTTCTGTTTTAACATGTTCTATCTACACTTCTGTTAAAATGTAATAATCACTTATTCTTCTCTTCTTTGATACTTTACATTAGTTTTGGATGATACCACACATTTAGGTATCAATCCGATACCAAGTAGTGACAGTATCATACATTGGTAATATTAAAATTCCTCATGTATCTAGATTAGTGTTGTCCCGATACCATTATTTTGGGACTGGTGCCAAAATTATTTTGATACTTTTCTAAATAAAGGGGACCTCAAAAAATGGCATTATTGGCTTTATTTTAACAGAAAATCTTCGGGTACATGAAACATATGTTTATTATTGTAATTTAGTCCTTAAATAAAATAGTGAACATACTAGACAACTTGTCTTTTAGTAGTAAGTAAACAAACAAAGACTCCTAATTAGTCTGATGACATATGCAGTAACATATTGTGTCATTTATACACCTATTATTTTGTACACATTATGAAGGACAAGTGGTAGAAAATGAATTATTATTCTACTTGTTCATTTACTGTTAATATCTGCTTATTTTCTGTTTTAACATGTTTTATCTACACTTCTGTTCAAATGTAATAATCACTTATTCTTCTCTTCTTTGATACTTTACATTAGTTTTGGATGATACCACACATTTAGGTATCGATACCAAGTAGTTACAGTATCATACATTGGTCATATTCAAAGTCCTCATGTGTCCAGGGTAGTGTTGTCCCAATACCAATATTTTGGGACCGGTACCAAAATTATTTCGATGCTTTTCTAAATAAAGGGGACCTCTAAAAATGTCATTATTGGCTTTATTTTAACAGAAAATCTTAGGGTACATGAAACATATGTTTATTATTGCAATTTAGTCCTTGAATAAAATAGTGAACATACTAGACAACTTGTCTTTTAGTAGTAAGTAAACAAACAAAGACTCCTAATTAGTCTGCAGTAACATATTGTGTCATTTATACACCTATTATTTTGTCAACATTTTAAAGGACAAGTGGTAGAAAATGAATTATTATTCTACTTGTTCATTTACTGTTAATATCTGCTTATTTTCTGTTTTAACATGTTTTATCTACACTTCTGTTCAAATGTAATAATCACTTATTCTTCTCTTCTTTGATACTTTACATTAGTTTTGGATGATACCACAAATGTAGGTATCGATCCGATACCAAGTAGTTACAGGATCATATAATGGTCATATTTTAAGTTCTCGTGTGTCCAGGGACGTATTTCCTAAGTTTATAAACATAATATGAATTTTCTTTACGCTATTGTACTTGGTATCATTACAGTGGATGTCAGGTGTAGATCCACCAATGGTGTTTGTTTACATTGTGACGCCGGTGAGCTATTATATCCTCCTACGGTGTGTAGTGAAGCATGTTTAGCTACTCTTCATCCTGCAGTGATAATGATACTTGTAAGAAACGTACTTTATTTGTCGCCATGGAGGCGAGGATTAGTGATTTAGAAGTAGCTAAAACACTGCAGACTGCGGATGGATGTTAGCTGCTAGCTAGCTAGCCATGTCTTAAAGCACGGGGCGGTATAGCTCGGTTGGTAGAGTGGCCGTGCCAGCAACTTGAGGGTTCCAGGTTCGATCCCCGCTTCCGCCATCCTAGTCACTGCCGTTGTGTCCTTGGGCAAGACACTTTAGCCACCTGCTCCCAGTGCCACCCACACTGGTTTAAATGCAACTTAGATGTTGGGTTTCACTATGTAAAAGTGCTTTGAGTCACTAGAGAAAAGCGCTATATAAATATAATTCACTTCACCTCTTCCTGAGGGTGTTTCAGTGTTATACCTTCACCTTTATCTTTAGCTTTTAGGCCAAAATGCGTCCGTTCTCCCTTTACTGTCTACACACGGTGTCTGCTTGTAAGTACTCTGTGTGTGTGCGCTGCCGAACATGCTCCTCTGCTCGTAAAACCAGCAATGACACGACGTGACGATAACGTGTCGTCATGCCTGTAAAAAAAAAAAATATGGCGAACCGGTACTTTTCAAACAGAGTATAGTACCGTTTTTGATTCATTTGTACTGCGATACTATACTAGTACCGGTATACCGTACAACCC
Organism: Nerophis lumbriciformis; assembly: GCF_033978685.3. Taxonomy (NCBI): domain Eukaryota; kingdom Metazoa; phylum Chordata; class Actinopteri; order Syngnathiformes; family Syngnathidae; genus Nerophis; species Nerophis lumbriciformis. Next base: position 67,655,353 of record NC_084550.2, read on the forward strand.
GACTTGGAATACACATTGATTCCTAATTTGTGAAGTTGTAACAAGATTCGTGCTTTATTAGCTTTATTTCATCTTTGTCTGCTTGCAGTTCTTCCAGCAAAGCCAGCGAAATCAAAAATGGCACCATCAGCTTTGACGGACATAAGCACCTTTCTCAGCGATGCTGAATGGTACTGGGGAGAAATTTCCAGGTCAGGATCTACGTTCAAATTCAAAAGGGGCATGATGGTTTCCTGGAGTTTGGATGTACACACTGCAAAAACTGAAATCTCAGTAAGATGAAATATCTCAAATAAGGGTGATATTTGCTTATTTTCTGTCTGATAAGATAATTCTTCTCACTAAGCAGATTTTATGGCAGAGTGTTTTACTTGTTTTAAGGGTTTTGCTCCTAAATGATCTCAGTAGGATATTACAGCTTGTTGCTGAGATTTGATGACCTATATTCAATCAATCAATCAATGTTTATTTATATAGCCCTAAATCACAAGTGTCTCAAAGGGCTGCACAAGCCACAACGACATCCTCGGCACAAAGCCCACATAAGGGCAAGGAAAAACTCACCCCAGTGGGACGTCGATGTGAATGACTATGAGAAACCTTGGAGAGGACCGCATATGTGGGTAACCCCCCCCCCTCTAGGGGAGACCGAAAGCAATGGATGTCGAGTGGGTCTGACATAATATTGTGAGAGTCCAGTCCATAGTGGATCCAACATAATAGTAAGAGTCCAGTCCATAGTGGGGCCAGCAGGACACCATCCCGAGCGGAGACGGGTCAGCAGCGCAGAGATGTTCCCAGCCGATGCACAGGCGAGCGGTCCACCCCGGGTCCCGACTCTGGACAGCCAGCACTTCATCCATGGCCACCGGACCTGTGCCCCCCCACCCCCTCCACAAGCAGAGGAGAAAAGAAAAGAAACGGCAGATCAACTGGTCTAACAGGGGGGCTATTTAAAGGCTAGAGTATACAAATGAGTTTTAAGATGGGACTTAAATGCTTCTACTGAGGTAGCATCTCTAATTGTTACCGGGAGGGCATTCCATAGTACTGGAGCCCGAATAGAAAACACTCTATAGCCCGCAGACTTTTTTTGGGCTCTGGGAATCATTAATAAGCCGGAGTTCTTTGAACGCAGATTTCTTGCCGGGACATATGGTACAATGCAATCGACAAGATAGGACGGAGCTAGACCGTGTAGTATTTTATACGTAAGTAGTAAAACCTTAAAGTCACTTCTTAAGTGCACAGGAAGCCAGTGCAGGTGAGCCAGTATAGGTATATATATAGGTATATATGTATATAAAGGTATATACAGTATAGGCGTAATATGATCAAACTTTCTTGTTCTTGTCAAAAGTCTAGCAGCCGCATTTTGTACCAATTGTAGTCTTTTAATGCTAGACATAGGGAGACCCGAAAATAATACGTTACAGTAGTCGAGACGAGACGTAACGAACGCATGAATAATGATCTCAGCGTCGCTAGTGGATAAAATAGAACGAATTTTAGCGATATTACGGAGATGAAAGAAGGCCGTTTTAGTAACACTCTTAATGTGTGATTCAAACGAGAGAGTTGGGTCGAAGATAATACCCAGATTCTTTACTGATTCGCCTTGTGTAATTGTTTGGTTGTCAAATGTTAAGGTGGTATTATTAAATAAATGTCGGTGTTTAGCAGGACCGATAATCAGCATTTCCGTTTTCTTGGCGTTGAGTTGCAAGAAGTTAGCGGACATCCATTGTTTAATTTCATTAAGACACGCCTCCAGCTGACTACAATCCGGCGTGTTGGTCAGCTTTAGGGGCATGTAGAGTTGGGTGTCATCAGCATAACAATGAAAGCTAACACCGTATTTGCGTATGATGTCGCCTAGCGGCAGCATGTAAATACTAAAGAGTGCAGGGCCAAGAACCGAACCCTGAGGAACTCCGCACGTTACCTTAACATAGTTCGAGGTCACATTATTATGGGAGACGCATTGCATCCTATTGAGTAAAACATGCTTGAAACTAGAATATCAACTGTTGCAAAGCTGTGTCATCAACACTCACAAGTATAAAACTACTTTTTTAAAGTAATCATTTCTTATTTCAAGCATGAAAAAAAATTAATCATGACTTTGACACAATTGTGTCTCATAATTAAAACAGATGACAGCCAAATGGACTTTGCTGTTTTATTTTCAATGAAACAATAGAAAATACGTACTCATATAGTAGTACAGTTGTTATTAGTGAGAATATACTTATTTTAAAGGCCTACTGAAATGTGATTTTCTTATTTAAACGGGGATAGCAGGTCCATTCTATGTGTCATACTTGATCATTTCGCGATATTGCCATATTTTTGCTGAAAGGATTTAGTAGAGAACATCGACGATAAAGTTCGCAACTTTTGGTCGCTGATAAAAAAAGCCTTTGCCTGTACCGGAAGTAGCAGACGAGTAGCGTGACGTCACAGGTTGTGTAGCTCCTCACATCTGCACATTGTTTACAATCATGGCCACCAGCAGCGAGAGCGATTCGGACCGAGAAAGCGACGATTTCCCCATTAATTTGAGCGAGGATGAAAGATTTGTGGTTGAGGAAAGTGAGAGTGAAGGACTAGAGGGCAGTGGGAGCGATTCAGATAGGGAAGATGCTGTGAGAGGCGGGTGGGACCTGATATTCAGCTGGGAATGACTAAAACAGTAAATAAACACAAGACATATACAGGTAAAAGCCAGTAAATTAGAATATTTTGAAAAACTTGATTTAACCAAACCATCACTGATGGTGGAAACTTTACACTAGACTTCAGGCAACGTGGATCCTGTGCCTCTCCTGTCTTCCTCCAGACTCTGGGACCTCGATTTCCAAAGGAAATGCAAAATTTGCATGGTTGGGTGATGGTTTGGGGTGCCATGTCATCTGCTGGTATTGGTCCACTCTGTTTCCTGAGATCCAGGGTCAACGCAGCCGTCTACCAGCAAGTTTTAGAGCACTTCATGCTTCCTGCTGCTGACCTGCTCTATGGAGATGGAGATTTCAAGTTCCAACAGGACTTGGCGCCTGCACACAGCGCAAAATCTACCCGTGCCTGGTTTACGGACCATGGTATTTCTGTTCTAAATTGGCCCGCCAACTCCCCTGACCTTAGCCCCATAGAAAATCTGTGGGGTATTGTGAAAAGGAAGATGCAGAATGCCAGACCCAAAAACGCAGAAGAGTTGAAGGCCACTATCAGAGCAACCTGGGCTCTCATAACACCTGAGCAGTGCCAGAAACTCATCGACTCCATGCCACGCCGCATTAACGCAGTAATTGAGGCAAAAGGAGCTCCAACCAAGTATTGAGTATTGTACATGCTCATATTTTTAATTTTCATACTTTTCAGTTGGCCAACATTTCTAAAAATCCCTTTTTTGTATTAGCCTTAAGTAATATTCTAATTTTGTGACACACGGAATTTTGGATTTTCATTTGTTGCCACTTCAAATCATCAAAATTAAATGAAAAAAACATTTGAATGCATCAGTCTGTGTGCAATGAATAAATATAATGTACAAGTTACACCTTTTGAATGCAATTACTGAAATAAATCAAGTTTTTCAAAATATTCTAATTTACTGGCTTTTACCTGTATATATTGTATTAGCCACAACACAACCAGGCTTATAGTTAATATGCCACAAATGAATCCCGCATAACAAACACCTCCCCCCTACCGTCCATATAACCCGCCAATACAACTCAAACACCTGCACAACACACTCAATCCCACAGCCCAAAGTACCGTTCACCTCCCCAAAGTTCATACAGCACATATATTTCCCCAAAGTCCCCAAAGTTACGTACGTGACATGCACATAGCGGCACGCACGTACGGGCAAGCGATCAAATGTTTGGAAGCCGCAGCTGTATGCGTACTCACGGTACCGTGTCTGCATATCCAACTCAAAGTCCTCCTGGTAAGAGTCTCTGTTGTCCCAGTTCTCTACAGGCCAATGGTAAAGCTTGACTGACATCTTCCGGGAATGTAAACAATGAAACACCAGCCGTGTTATCCGGCACAACAGTCAAGGGGTGCATTCTACGGCGGGGGTGCGTTATCCGGCACAACACCTGCCGCAATACACCGCTTCCCACCTACAGCTTTCTTCTTTGCTGTCTCCATTGTTCATTGAACAAATTGCAAAAGATTCACCAACACAGATGTCCAGAATACTGTGGAATTTTGCGATGAAAACAGACGACTTAATAGCTGGCCACCATGCTGTCCCAAAATGTCCTCTACAATCCGTGACGTCATCATACCGAGACGTTTTCAGCAGGATATTTTGCGCAAAATTTAAAATTGCACTTTAGTAAGCTAACCCGGCCGTATTGGCATGTGTTGCAATGTTAAGATTTCATCATTGATGTATAAACTATCAGACTGCGTGGTCGGTAGTAGTGGCTTTCAGTAGGCCTTTAAGGTATTTTTGGGTTCATTGAGGTTAGTTAATTTTACTTGTTTTGGAAAATCTTGACAAGCCGAATTTTCTTGTTCTATTGGCAGATAATTTTGCTTAGTTCAAATAAAATACCCCTCATTTTTGTAAAAAAAAAAAAAATCTTGTTTTTGAACACTGACTTTTTGCAGTGTACAACATGAAACATTTGATGGCTTACTGTGAAAATGTATTGGTCGATTTTTGCTCGAGAACAGAAAGTTGTGCAAAAATAAGCATTATCAGATAATTTTTAGCGTCATCCTGAAACTACAGCACTGCAAAAAACCAGTGGTCAAAAACAAGAAAAAAACAAAACAAAAATTAGGGATATTTTATTTGAACTAAGCAACATTATCTGCCAATAGAACGAGAAAATTTGGCTTGTCAAGACTTTCCAAAACAAGTAAAATTAGCTTACTTCAATGAACCCAAAAATACCTTAAAATAAGTATATTCTCACTAATAACAAGTGCACTTTTCTTGGTAGAAAAAAAAATAGAGACCTTTTTGCTCTATATGTTGAACAGGAGGAACAGTATGGTTTTCGTCCTGGTCGTGGAACTGTGGACCAGCTCTATACTCTCGGCAGGGTCCTTGAGGGTGCATGGGAGTTTGCCCAACCAGTCTACATGTGTTTTGTGGACTTGGAGAAGGCATTCGACCGTGTCCCTCGGGAAGTCCTGTGGGGAGTGCTCAGAGAGTATGGGGTATCGGACTGTCTGATTTTGGCGGTCCGCTCCCTGTATGATCAGTGTCAGAGCTTGGTCCGCATTGCCGGCAGTAAGTCGGACACGTTTCCAGTGAGGGTTGGACTCCGCCAAAGCTGCCCTTTGTCACAGATTCTGTTCATAACCTTTATGGACAGAATTTCTAGGCGCAGTCAAGGCGTTGAGGGGATCCGGTTTGGTGGCTGCAGGATTAGGTATCTGCTATTTGCAGATGATGTGGTCCTGATGGCTTCATCTGGCCAAGATCTTCAGCTGTCGCTGGATCGGTTCGAAGCCGAGTGTGAAGCGACTGGGATGGGAATCAGCACCTCCAAGTCCGAGTCCATGGTTATCGCCCGGAAAAGGGTGAAGTGCCATCTCCGGGTTGGGGAGGAGATCTTGCCCCAAGTGGAGGAGTTCAAGTACCTCGGAGTCTTGTTCACGAGTGAGGGAAGAGTGGATCGTGAGATCGACAGGCGGATCGGTGCGGCGTCTTCAGTAATGCGGACGCTGTATCGATCCGTTGTAGTGAAGAAGGAGCTGAGCCGGAAGGCAAAGCTCTCGATTTACAGGTCGATCTACGTTCCCATCCTCACCTATGGTCATGAGCTTTGGGTGATGACCAAAAGGACAAGATCACGGGTACAAGCGGCCGAAATTAGTTTCCTCCACCGGGTGGCAGGTCTCTCCCTTAGAGATAGGGTGAGAAGCTCTGTCATCCGGGGGGAGCTCAAAGTAAAGCCGCTGCTCCTCCACATCGAGAGGAGCCAGATGAGGTGGTTCGGGCATCTGGTCAGGATGCCACCCGAACGCCTCCCTAGGGAGGTGTTTAGGGCACGTCCGACCGGTAGGAGGCCACGGGGAAGACCCAGGACACATTGGGAAGACTATCTCTCCCGGCTGGCCTGGGAACGCCTCGGGATCCCCCGGGAGGAGCTGGACGAAGTGGCTGGGGAGAGGGAAGTCTGGGCTTCCCCGCTTAGGCTGCTGCCCCCGCGACCCGACCTCGGATAAGCGAAAGAAGATGGATGGATGTTGAAAAATATTCTTAAATTAAGTAAATGCTAGTGCCATTATCTTGACATAATGATATGCGCTCGGCATCATGATTTTTTTTTTTCATGCTAGAAATAAGAACTTATTACTTTAAAAAAGTAGTTTTATACTTGTGAGTGTTGATGACACAGCTTTGCAACAGTTGATATTCTAGTTTCAAGCATGTTTTACTCAATGTAGGTCATAAAATCTCAGCAACAAGCTGTAATATCTTACTGAGATCATTTAGGACCAAAACCCTTAAAACAAGTAAAATACTCTAACATAAAATCTGCTTAATGAGAAGAATTATCTTATCAGACAGAAAATAAGCAAATATCAGCCTTATTTGAGATATTTCATCTTACTTAGATTTCAGTTTTTGCAGTGTGCATATTAATGATTTGATTGGAAATCACAGTGTTTGGGTTTACGCTGTAAATGGAAACGTCGGTGATAGTAATGTGTTTTCTTTTCTATGTCTAGAGAGGAGGTAAATGAGAAATTGAGAGACACTCCTGATGGTACCTTTCTGGTTCGAGACGCCTCAAGCAAGCTGGAGGGCGAGTACACGCTCACCCTCAGGTGAGGAAACTATGTTATTTACTTATGTAGAACATCTTCAGGCCCACATGAATGACTGGAGTAGTTAGTTAGAACACAAGACATATTCAATAAAGTACTGTATTTTCCGGACTGTAGAGCGCACCGGTATGTAAGTCGCACACACTACATTTTAGGGATTTTTTTTCTTCTTCCTATATATTAGCCGCACCGGACTTTTAAGCCGCAGATATATACGTTGTAAAATGAGTTATTTACACAGAAAGATTTTAGAAATGTTTATTTACATACCTTAACTGCTTCCAAACGGTGCCTGTAACGCGGCAGTAAAACGGCTGATCAAACAAAACAGAAGTCATTGTCATGGACCCACGACTTCAATCAATCAATCAATGTTTATTTATATAGCCCTAAATCACAAGTGTCTCAAAGGGCTGCACAAGCCACGACGACATCCTCGGTACAGAGCCCACATAAGGGCAAGGAAAAACTCACCCCAGTGGGACGTCAATGTGAATGACTATGAGAAATCCCCCCCCTAACATAATAGTGAGAGTCCAGTCCATAGTGGATCTAACATAATAGTGTGAGAGTCCAGTCCATAGTGGATCTAACATAATAGTGTGAGAGTCCAGTCCATAGTGCATCTAACATAATAGTGAGAGTCCAGTCCATAGTGGATCTAACATAATAGTGTGAGAGTCCAGTCCATAGTGGATCTAACATAATAGTGTAAGAGTCCAGTCCATAGTGGATCTAACATAATAGTGTGAGAGTCCAGTCCATAGTGGATCTAACATAATTGTGAGAGTCCAGTCCATAGTGGATCTAACATAATAGTGAGAGTCTAGTCCATAGTGGATCTAACATAATAGTGAGAGTCCAGTCCATAGTGGATCTAACATAATAGTATGAGAGTCCATTCCATAGTGGATCTAACATAATAGTGTGAGAGTCCAGTCCATAGTGGATCTAACATAATAGTGAGAGTCCAGTCCATAGTGGATCTAACATAATAGCGTGAGAGTGCATTCCATAGTGGATCTAACATAATAGTGTGAGAGTCCAGTCCATAGTGGATCTAACATAATAGTGTGAGAGTCCAGTCCATAGTGGATCTAACATAATAGTGAGAGAGTGCAGTCCATAGTGGATCTAACATAATAGTGTGAGAGTCCAGTCCATAGTGGATCTAACATAATAGTGTGAGAGTCCAGTCCATAGTGGATCTAACATAATAGTGGGAGTCCAGTCCATAGTGGATCTAACATAATAGTGAGAGTCCAGTCCATAGTGGATCTAACATAATAGTGAGAGTCCAGTCCATAGTGGATCTAACATAATAGTGAGAGTCCAGTCCATAGTGGATCTAACATAATATTGTGAGAGTCCAGTCCATAGTGGATCTAACATAATAGTGTGAGAGTCCAGTCCATAGTGGATCTAACATAATAGTGAGAGTCCAGTCCATAGTGGATCTAACATAATAGTGTGAGAGTCCAGTCCATAGTGGATCAAACATAATAGTGTGAGAGTCCAGTCCATAGTGGATCTAACATAATAGTGAGAGTCCAGTCCATAGTGGATCTAACATAATAGTGAGAGTCCAGTCCATAGTGGATCTAACATAATAGTGAGAGTCCAGTCCATAGTGGATCTAACATAATAGTGAGAGTCCAGTCCATAGTGGATCTAACATAATAGTGTGAGAGTCCAGTCCATAGTGGATCTAACATAATTGTGAGAGTCCAGTCCATAGTGGATCTAACATAATAGTGTGAGAGTCCAGTCCATAGTGGATCTAACATAATAGTGAGAGTCCAGTCCATAGTGGATCTAACATAATAGTGTGAGAGTCCAGTCCATAGTGGATCTAACATAATTGTGAGAGTCCAGTCCATAGTGGATCTAACATAATAGTGAGAGTCTAGTCCATAGTGGATCTAACATAATAGTGAGAGTCCAGTCCATAGTGGATCTAACATAATAGTGTGAGAGTCCAGTCCATAGTGGATCTAACATAATAGTGTGAGAGTCCAGTCCATAGTGGATCTAACATAATAGTGAGAGTCCAGTCCATAGTGGATCTAACATAATAGTGAGAGTCCAGTCCATAGTGGATCTAACATAATAGTGTGAGAGTCCAGTCCATAGTGGAGCTAACATAATAGTGTAAGAGTCCAGTCCATAGTGGATCTAACATAATAGTGAGAGTCCAGTCCATAGTGGATCTAACATAATTGTGAGAGTCCAGTCCATAGTGGATCTAACATAATAGTGAGAGTCTAGTCCATAGTGGATCTAACATAATAGTGAGAGTCCAGTCCATAGTGGATCTAACATAATAGTGTGAGAGTCCATTCCATAGTGGATCTAACATAATGGTGTGAGAGTCCAGTCCATAGTGGATCTAACATAATAGTGAGAGTCCAGTCCATAGTGGATCTAACATAATAGCGTGAGAGTGCAGTCCATAGTGGATCTAACATAATAGTGTGAGAGTCCAGTCCATAGTGGATCTAACATAATAGTGTGAGAGTCCAGTCCATAGTGGATCTAACATAATAGTGAGAGTCCAGTCCATAGTGGATCTAACATAATATTGAGAGTCCAGTCCATAGTGGATCTAACATAATATTGTGAGAGTCCAGTCCATAGTGGATCTAACATAATAGTGTGAGAGTCCAGTCCATAGTGGATCCAACATAATAGTGTGAGAGTCCAGTCCTAACGGAATAGACTTAGACTTGGACTTCCTTTTATTGTCATTCCAATTAGAACTTTTTCAGAACAGATAAGAACAAAATGTGGTTGCATTAGCTGGTTGTAGTGCAGGATAAAAGAGCAATAAGGTGCAGATATAAATAAATAGATTACTGTACAGATAAATACATTGCACTTTTGCATATGCATCCATGTTTACGGATGTATGTTATATTGTCTTTATACTCTAACTAGTTAATCCGTTTTGGGGGGAATTGAGGGGATTATTATGATGCATTCAAGAGTCTTATGGCCTGAGGGAATTTCCAGTCTTCACTTTCTCTATCACATAAATTATGTTCGCTCCTTCTAACATTCTGTTCTTCCAACAGGAGAGGTGGGAACAACAAACTGATAAAGATCTACCACAGAGACGGCCGTTACGGCTTCTCGGAGCCTCTCACCTTCCTGTCTGTGGTCGAGCTCATCAACCATTACCGCCATGAGTCCTTGGCCCAGTACAACCCTAAGCTGGACACCAGACTCCTGTACCCTGTGTCCAAATACCAACAGGTTGGTGCAACCAAGCCACACACCGTTCCTGTTGGCGGCGTGTTCCTCAATGATCACACGTGGTGTCCGCACGGTTTAGCTGGTGAAGGAGAACAGCATCGAGGAGGTTGGTGAGCAGCTGAAGGTCTATCATGAGCAGTACCAGGAGAAGAGTCGCGAGTATGACGCCCTGTATGAGGAGTACACACGGACCTCACAGGTAAGGAAACACCACGTTTGTCATAACAGATGTAACTGATGCATCAAATAATTAGAGTGTGCCGTGAGATACAGTCTGGTGTGCCGTGGGAGATGATCTAATCTTACCTATTTGGGTTAAAAAATAGTTTTTGCAAACCAGTAATTATAGCCATCGGCCAGGACAACATTTTCACTGAAGAGATCAAACACTTTGGACCTCTGACACGGAAATGGATCCTCGACCTGATGAACAACTGCATGCTGACAAGAACCATCCCAAAGATCTGGAGAAAAAACAGAATCATAGCTCTTCTCAAACTGGGTAAAGATCCATCCCATGCAAAAAGTTTCCGCCCAATCTCCCTGCTATGTCACCCATATAAACTCTTTGAGCGCCTGATCCTCAACAGGCTGGCCCCAGTTGCTGAACCTGCCATCATCCCCCAACAAGCTGGATTCCGACCTGGCAAATCCACAACAAGCCAACTTCTGAATCTCACCCAACATATTGAGGATGGGTTTCAGAATGGACTGGTAACAGGTGCCGTCTCCGTCGATTTGTCTGCCGCGTACGATGAACCACCGCCTCCTCCTAAAAAAGACCCTGGAGATGACAAAAGATCTGGCACTCACAGACCTCATTGGAGTCCTCTTGAAAGACAGGCGCTTCTATGTTTCTTTAAACAACAAGCAAAGTCGCTGGTGACCACAGAAGAACGGCCTACCTCAAGGTAGTGTGCTGGCTCCACTACTGTATAACATCTATACCAACGACCAGCCAATGGACCAGAACACTGCACGATTCATATACGCTGACGACCTCTGTGTAACATCTCAAGAGAGTACGTTTGAAGCGGTAGAAGCAAACCTCACCTCAGCTCTCGATGAGCTACTCCTCTACTACGAGCAAAACCATCTACACGCAAACCCTGCGAAGACCCAAGTCTGCTCGTTCCATCTCAGGAACCGGGATGCGAACCGACCTCTTAACATCAAATGGTCTGGAACATCACTTGAGAATTGTACCAACCCTGTCTACCTTGGCGTAACCCTGGACCGCACCCTCTCCTTCAAGGAACACATCAAAAACACCAAACTGAAAGTCAGCTCCCGAAACAACATCTTACAGAAACTGACAAATTCCAAATGGGGAGCCACAGCACACACACTAAGATGTACTGCTTTGGCCCTGTGCTACTCCTCGGCGGAGTATGCATGTCCTGTCTGGGAGAGATCAACCCATGCCAAGAAACTCGACCCAGCACTGAACAACACCTGCCGCTTGATCACTGGTTGCTTGAAGCCTACCAACCTGAACAACCTGCATCTCCTCGCTGGTATCGCCCCTGCAGACGTGAGACGGGAAGTTGCCAGCCGAGTAGAGTTCACAAAAGCTACCAGTGATGACCGCCACCTCCTCTATGGACGTGAACCCTCAGCCCAACGTCTGACGTCAAGGAGAAGCTTCCTCAGCAATGTCCAGCCCCTAACAACATCTCGGGAAGAAACCAGACTCCGGCTACGGACACGAAAATTAGAGAAAGACCCCCCTCCTATTGATATGGGAATCCCCCCTTTTGAAGACCTGCCCCCCGGGTTTAGAAACACCATGGGTCCAGTGGAAGACACTAAACCGCCTGAGAACAGGAACAGGGCGATCAAAAGCTGCTATGGCCAGATGGGGCTACAAAACCGGCCCAACCACCTGCGAATGCGGAGAAGAGGACCACACGATGCAGCACTGCCTTGTCTGTCCTCTGCTACTCAACCAGTGCAGCTTAAAAGATCTCGCAGAGTTCAACAACAATGCAAAAGACTGTGTAAAGAAATGGGAAACTGTCATATAACCACATGCTTCAAAGACACGAAAAGAAGAAGAAGTAATTATAGTCTGCAAATGATGTGTTGTTGTTGAGTGTCGGTGCTGTCTAGAGCTCGGCAGAGTAACCGTGTAATACTCTTCCATATCAGTAGGTGGCAGCAGGTAGCTAATTGCTCTGTAGATGTCGGAAACAGCGGGAGGCAGTGTGAAGGTAAAAAGGTGTCTAATGCTTAAACCAAAAATAAACAAAAGCTGAGTGCCCCTAAGAAAAGGCATTGAAGCTTAAGGAAGGCTATGCAGAACGAAACTAAGACTGAACTGGCTGCAAAGTAAACAAAAACAGAATGCTGGACGACAGCAAAGACTTACTGTGGAGCAAAGACGGCGTCCACAAAGTACATCCGAACATGACATGACAATCAACAATGTCCACACAAAGAAGGATAAAAACAACTGAAATATTCTTGATTGCTAAAACAAAGTAGATGCGGGAAATATCGCTCAAAGGAAGACATGAAACTGCTACAGGAAAATACCAAAAAAAGAGAAAAAGTCACCAAGCAAGACAATAACTAAAACAGTACACACAGGAAAACAGCAAAATAAGACAGGGGGTGATGTGACAGGTGGTGCCAGTTCACCTACTTTGAGACAAGAGCTATAGTGATGCATGCTTGGTTATGCTTTAAAGTCATATCCAACGATTTTTTACTGCCAACTGAGTTTAGTTTTTGAATGATTTCTGCTGGTGGTGTGCCTCGGCATTTTTTCAACGCAAAAAATGTGCCTTGGCTCAAAAAAGGTTGAAAAACACTGCACTACAGTAAATACTGGGAACCAATCCTGAGGGTTTGTGCCTCCTCTGGCATAAAGTCAGCTGGAACAAACTCCAGCTCGTCCCCAACAACATCGACAACATTGCCGCAGTCCTGAACCAAATAATGACTGCAAGATGATATTGTGTTTTACCGTAGGAGCTGCAGATGAAGCGCACAGCCATTGAGGCCTTCAACGAGACCATCAAAATATTTGAAGAGCAATGTGAGACTCAGGAGCGCTACAGCAAAGAGTCTTTGGAGCGGTTCCAGCGCGAGGGCAACGAAAAGGAGATTCAAAAGTGAGTCCGTGCTTCTTCTTATGAAACTTGATATTAATGAGAAAGTGTCTGTTTCATGACCTTTCCTCGATTGACTCCATTGTTGTGCCCACTCTCTCCGATCAGGATCCACAGCAACTCTGAGCGTTTGAAGTCTCGCGTGAAGGAGATCCACGACAGCAAGCGGAAGCTGGAGCAGGACTTGCGGCAGCAGGTCTCCGACAACAGGGAAATCGATAAAAAGATGAACAGCCTCAAGCCGGATCTTATGCAGCTCCGCAAGATCAGAGACCAATACTTAATGTAAGGGGGATCAATGCCAATGTCTTCACACACACACAAGACTTTACACACAAAAAAATAATCTACCGTATTTTACCGACTATAAACACAGTTTTAGTTATATTGTAAAACCTACAATTAATCAATCGATGTTTACTTATATAGCCCTAAATCACGAGTGTCTCAAAGGGCTGCACAAGCCACAACGACATCCTCGGCTCAGATCCCACATCAGGGCAAGGAAAAACTCAACCCAATGGGATGACAATGCAGTCCATTGCACCGGTCCCCGGTGCAACGTCGAGTGGATCTAGTTAATAATGTGAGAGTCCAGTCCATAGTGGATCTAGTTAATAGTGTGAGAGTCCAGTCCATAGTGGATCTAACATAATAGTGTGAGAGTCCAGTCCATAGTTGATCTAACATAATAATAGTGTGAGAGTCCAGTCCATAGTGGATCTAACATAATAGTGTGAGAGTCCAGTCCATAGTGGATTTAACATAATAGTGTGAGAGTCCAGTCCATAGTGAATCTAACATAATATTGTGAGAGTCCAGTCCATAGTGGATCTAACATAATAGTGTGAGAGTCCAGTCCATAGTGGATCTAACATAATAGTGTGAGAGTCCAGTCCATAGTGGATCTAACATAATAGTGTGAGAGTCCAGTTTATAGTGGATCTAACATAATAGTGAGAGAGTCCAGTCCATAGTGGATCTAACATAATAGTTTGAGAGTCCAGTCCATAGTGGATCTAACATAATAGTGTGAGAGTCCAGTTTATAGTGGATCTAACATAATAGTGTGAGAGTCCAGTCCATAGTGGATCTAGTTAATAGTGTGAGAGTCCAGTCCATAGTGGATCTAACATAATAGTGTGGGAGTCCAGTCCATAGTGGATCTAACATAATAGTGTGAGAGTCCAGTTTATAGTGGATCTAACATAATAGTGTGAGAGTCCAGTTTATAGTGGATCTAACATAATAGTGAGAGTCCAGTCCATAGTGGATCTAGTTAATAGTGTGAGAGTCCAGTCCATAGTGGATCTAACATAATAGTGTAAGAGTCCAGTCCATAGTGGATCGAACATAATAGTGTGAGAGTCCAGTCCATAGTGGATCTAACTTAATAGTGAGAGTCCAGTCCATAGTGGATCTAACATAATAGTGTGAGAGTCCAGTCCATAGTGGATCTAGCATAATAGTGTGAGAGTCCAGTCTATAGTGGATCTAACATAATAGTGTGAGAGTCCAGTTTATAGTGGATCTAACATAATAGTGTAAGAGTCCAGTCCATAGTGGATCTAGCATAATAGTGTGAGAGTCCAGTCTATAGTGGATCTAACATAATAGTGAGAGTCCAGTCCATAGTGGATCTAACATAATAGTGTAAGAGTCCAGTCCATAGTGGATCTAACATAATAGTGTGAGAGTCCAGTCCATAGTGGATCTAACATAATAGTGTGAGAGTCCAGTCCATAGTGGATCTAGTTAATAGTGTGAGAGTCCAGTCCATAGTGGATCTAACATAATAGTGTGAGAGTCCAGTCCATAGTGGATCTAACATAATAGTGTAAGAGTCCAGTCCATAGTGGATCGAACATAATAGTGTGAGAGTCCAGTCCATAGTGGATCTAACTTAATAGTGAGAGTCCAGTCCATAGTGGGTCTAACATAATAGTGTGAGATCCCAGTCCATAGTGGATCTAACATAATAGTGTGAGAGTCCAGTCCATAGTGGATCTAGCATAATAGTGTGAGAGTCCAGTCCATAGTGGATCTAACAAAATAGTGTGAGAGTCCAGTCCATAGTGGATCTAACATAATAGTGTGAGAGTCCAGTCCATAGTGGATCTAGCATAATAGTGTGAGAGTCCAGTCCATAGTGGATCTAACATAATAGTGTGAGAGTCCACTCCATAGTGGATCTAGTTAATAGTGTGAGAGTCCAGTCCATAGTGGATCTAACAAAATAGTGTGAGAGTCCAGTCCATAGTGGATCTAACATAATAGTGTGAGAGTCCAGTCCATAGTGGATCTAACATAATAGTGTGAGAGTCCAGTCCATAGTGGATCCAACATAATAGTGTGAGAGTCCAGTCCATAGTGGATCTAACATAATAGTGAGAGTCCAGTCCATAGTGGATCTAACATAATAGTGTGAGAGTCCAGTCCATAGTGGATCTAACATAATAGTGTGAGAGTCCAGTCTATAGTGGATCTAACATAATAGTGTGAGAGTCCAGTTTATAGTGGATCTAACATAATAGTGTGAGAGTCCAGTCCATAGTGGATCTAGTTAATAGTGTGAGAGTCCAGTCCATAGTGGATCTAACATAATAGTGTGGGAGTCCAGTCCATAGTGGATCTAACATAATAGTGTGAGAGTCCAGTTTATAGTGGATCTAACATAATAGTGTGAGAGTCCAGTTTATAGTGGATCTAACATAATAGTGAGAGTCCAGTCCATAGTGGATCTAGTTAATAGTGTGAGAGTCCAGTCCATAGTGGATCTAACATAATAGTGTAAGAGTCCAGTCCATAGTGGATCGAACATAATAGTGTGAGAGTCCAGTCCATAGTGGATCTAACTTAATAGTGAGAGTCCAGTCCATAGTGGATCTAACATAATAGTGTGAGAGTCCAGTCCATAGTGGATCTAGCATAATAGTGTGAGAGTCCAGTCTATAGTGGATCTAACATAATAGTGTGAGAGTCCAGTTTATAGTGGATCTAACATAATAGTGTAAGAGTCCAGTCCATAGTGGATCTAGCATAATAGTGTGAGAGTCCAGTCTATAGTGGATCTAACATAATAGTGAGAGTCCAGTCCATAGTGGATCTAACATAATAGTGTAAGAGTCCAGTCCATAGTGGATCTAACATAATAGTGTGAGAGTCCAGTCCATAGTGGATCTAACATAATAGTGTGAGAGTCCAGTCCATAGTGGATCTAGTTAATAGTGTGAGAGTCCAGTCCATAGTGGATCTAACATAATAGTGTGAGAGTCCAGTCCATAGTGGATCTAACATAATAGTGTAAGAGTCCAGTCCATAGTGGATCGAACATAATAGTGTGAGAGTCCAGTCCATAGTGGATCTAACTTAATAGTGAGAGTCCAGTCCATAGTGGGTCTAACATAATAGTGTGAGATCCCAGTCCATAGTGGATCTAACATAATAGTGTGAGAGTCCAGTCCATAGTGGATCTAGCATAATAGTGTGAGAGTCCAGTCCATAGTGGATCTAACAAAATAGTGTGAGAGTCCAGTCCATAGTGGATCTAACATAATAGTGTGAGAGTCCAGTCCATAGTGGATCTAGCATAATAGTGTGAGAGTCCAGTCCATAGTGGATCTAACATAATAGTGTGAGAGTCCACTCCATAGTGGATCTAGTTAATAGTGTGAGAGTCCAGTCCATAGTGGATCTAACATAATAGTGTGAGAGTCCAGTCCATAGTGGATCTAACATAATAGTGTAAGAGTCCAGTCCATAGTGGATCGAACATAATAGTGTGAGAGTCCAGTCCATAGTGGATCTAGTTAATAGTGTGAGAGTCCAGTCCATAGTGGATCTAACATAATAGTGTGAGAGTCCAGTCCATAGTGGATCTAACATAATAGTGAGAGTCCAGTCCATAGTGGATCTAACATAATAGTGTAAGAGTCCAGTCCATAGTGGATCTAACATAATAGTGTGAGAGTCCAGTCCATAGTGGATCTAACATAATAGTGTGAGAGTCCAGTCCATAGTGGATCTAGTTAATAGTGTGAGAGTCCAGTCCATAGTGGATCTAACATAATAGTGTGAGAGTCCAGTCCATAGTGGATCTAACATAATAGTGTAAGAGTCCAGTCCATAGTGGATCGAACATAATAGTGTGAGAGTCCAGTCCATAGTGGATCTAACTTAATAGTGAGAGTCCAGTCCATAGTGGATCTAACATAATAGTGAGAGTCCAGTCCATAGTGGATCTAACATAATAGTGTGAGAGTCCAGTCCATAGTGGATCTAACATAATAGTGTGAGAGTCCAGTCTATAGTGGATTTAACATAATAGTGTGAGAGTCCAGTCCATAGTGGATATAACATAATAGTGTGAGAGTCCAGTTTATAGTGGATCTAACATAATAGTGAGAGAGTCCAGTCCATAGTGGATCTAACATAATAGTTTGAGAGTCCAGTCCATAGTGGATCTAACATAATAGTGTGAGAGTCCAGTCCATAGTGGATCTAACATTATAGTGTGAGAGTCCAGTCCATAGTGGATCTAACATAATAGTGTGAGAGTCCAGTCCATAGTGGATCTAACATAATAGTGTGAGAGTCCAGTCCATAGTGGATCTAACATAATAGTGTGAGTCCAGTCCATAGTGGATCTAACATAATAGTGAGAGTCCAGTCCATAGTGGATCTAACATAATAGTGAGAGTCCAGTCCATATTGGGGCCAGCAGGAGATCATCTTGAGTGGAGACAGGTCAGTAGCGCAGAGACTTCCCCAACTGATGCACAGATGAGTGGTCCACCCTGGCGCGTCATCTGTGGTCACCGAAACTGTGCCCCCCCCTTCACTAAGGAGAGGGGGGCAGAGCAGAAAAGAAACGGCAGATCAACTGGTCAAAAAGGGGGTCTATTTAAAGGCTAGAGTATACAAATGAGTTTTAAGATGGGACTTAAATGCTTCTACTGAGGTAGCATCTCTAACTGTTACCTCTAGAACATTCCATAGTACTGGAGCCCCAATAGAAAACACTCTATAGCCCGCAGACTTTTTTGGGCTCTTGGAATCACTAATAAGCCGGAGTTCTTTGAAGGCAGATTTCTTGTCGGGACATATGGTACAATGCAATCAGCAAGGTAGGATGGAGCTAGACCGTGTAGTATTTTATCCGTAAGTAGTAAAACCTTAAAGTCACATCTTAAGCGCACAGGAAGCCAGTGCAGGTGAGCCAGTATAGGTATATATATATGTATATATGTATATAAGTATATAAAGGTATATACAGTATAGGCGTAATATGATCAAACTTTCTTGTTCTTGTCAAAAGTCTAGCAGCCACATTTTGTACCAACTGTAATCTTTTAATGCTAGACATAGGGAGACCCCAAAATAACACGTTACAGTAATCGAGACGAGACGTAACGAACGCATGAAAAATGATGTTCACCTTGTTTGCTGTATGAAATGTGCACTGGTGTTGTTTGGCAGATGGCTGACACAGAAGGGGACAAGGCAGAAGAAGATTAACGAATGGCTCGGCATAAAGAACGATGCTGACGAGTAAGTGTGTGTAATGACGCTCAGCTCCACTACGATTGATGGAAACTGTGGTACATCCATTCATTTGCCCCCTGTGGGTAAACAACATCAGCGAAATGTTCTAAATAGGATTCCTGTGTTTCTAGCTCATACTCGCTGGAGGATGACGAGGGCTCGCCCCATCATGATGAGTGCACCTGGTACGTGGGTGACATCAAGCGCACCCAGGCTGAGGAAATGCTGAGGGGCAAATGTGACGGAACCTTCCTCATCCGTGAGAGCCAATCACAGAAGGGCTCGTACGCCTGCTCCGTTGTGTAAGTAGCTAGAAGGGAAGGATGGTCTGATAAAGCCTTGTTTCTACCACCCAGTACACTGTAATTCAATATCAATGTCCACACTTTCAAAGGGGAACTGCACTTTTTTTCGTTCACAATCATTATGAGAGACAAGAACACACATGACTTTATATAATTAGGATTTTAAAGAGGATTAAAAAAACGCTTGGAAGATGCGGCTAATAGGAGTCACCGTTGTAGCCTTCAAAGTCTCTAAAACAACTTCAAAACCCTCCATTAACGTTTTATATACACACTGCAAGTATATATATAATGTAGTAACACACACCTTCATAACAATATGTAATATGTACAATATACTCACTGCAAATATATATACAATGTAGTAACACACACCTTCATAACAATATGTAATATGTACAATATACTCACTGCAAATATATATATAATGTAGTAACACACACCTTCATAACAATATGTAATATGTACAATATACACACTGCAAGTATATATTTAATGTAGTAACAGACACCTTCATAACAATATGTAATATGTACAATATACACACTGCAAGTATATATATATATATATATATATATATATATATATATATATATATAATGTAGTAACAGACACCTTCATAACAATATGTGATATGTACAATATAAACACTGCTAGTATATATATAATGTAGTAACTTACTACATTATATATATATATACTTGCAGTGTGTATATTGTACATATTACATATTGTTATGAAGGTGTCTGTTACTACATTATGTATATACTTGCAGTGTGCATATTGTACATATTACATATTGTTATGAAGGTGTCTGTTACTACATTATATATATACTTGCAGTGTGTATATTGTACATATTACATATTGTTATGAAGGTGTCAGTTACTACATTATATATATACTAGCAGTGTTTATATTGTACATATCACATATTGTTATGAAGGTGTCTGTTACTACATTATATATATATATATATATATATATATATATATATATATATATATATATACTTGCAGAGTGTATATTGTACATATTACATATTGTTGTGAAGGTGTCTGTTACTACATTATACATATACTTGCAGTGTGTATATTGTACATATTACATAGTGTTTTGAAGGTGTCTGTTACTACATTATATATATACTTGCAGTGTGTATATTGTACATATTACATATTGTTGTGAAGGTGTCTGTTACTACATTATACATATATACTTGCTACTAGTAACAGACACCTTCATAACAATATGTTAAATGTACAATATACACACTTGCACTTACAGATGTAGTGAGGAACTGTAGTTACTGACAGTGGTTTTCTGAAGTGTTCCTGAGCCCATGTGGTGATATCCTTTACACACTGATGTCGCTTTTTGATGCTGTACCGCCTGAGGGATCTAAGGTCACGGGCATTCAATGTTACGTGCAGTGATTTCTCCAGATTCTCTGAACCTTTTGATGATGTTACAGACCGTAGATGGTGAAATCCCTAAATTCCTTGCAATAGCTGCTTGAGAAATGTTGTTCTTAAAGTGTTGGACAATTTGCTCACGCATTTGTTCACAAAGTGGTGGCCCTCGCCCCATCCTTGTTTGTGAATGACTGAGCATTTCATGGAAGCTGCTTTTATACCCAATCATGGCACCCACCTGTTCCCAATTAGCCTGTTCACCTGTGGGATGTTCCAAATAAGTGTTTGATGAGCATTCCTCAAAAGAACCATCCGGATTGTTGTAGGCGCAAAAGTCGAAAAGCTAGTGATGGTATGGGGGTGTATTAGTTGCCAAGGCATGGGTAACTTACACATCTGTGAAGGCAACATTAAGTTAAAGTTAAAGTACCAGTGATTGTCACACACACACTAAGTGTAGTGAAATTTGTCCTCTGCATTTGACCCATCCCCTTGTTCACCCCCTGGGAGGGGAGCAGTGGGCAGCAGCGGTGGCCGCGCCCGGGAATCATTTTTGGTGATTTAACCCCCAATTCCAACCCTTGATGCTGAGTGCCAAGCAGGGAGGTAATGGCTCCCATTTTTATAGTCTTGGGTATGACTCGGCCGGGGTTTGAACTCACAACCTACCCATCTCAGGGCTAACCACTAGGCCACTGAGTAGGTTAATTAATGCTGAAAGGTACCGTATTTTTTGGAGTATAATACGCACTGGCCGAAAATGCATAATAAAGAAGGAAAAAAACATATATAAGTCGCACTGGAGTATAAGTCGCATTTTTTGGGGAAATGTATTTGATAAAAGCCAACACCAAGAATAGACATTTGAAAGGCAATTTAATATAAATAAGGAATAGTGAACAGGCTGAATAAGTGTACGTTATATGAGGCATAAATAACCAACTGGTATGTTAACGTAACATATTATGGTAAGAGTCATTCAAATAACTATAACATATAGAACATGCTATACGTTTACCAAACAATCTGTCACTCCTAATCGCTAAATCCCATGAAATCTTATACGTCTAGTCCAGGGGTCGGCAACCTTTACCAGTCAAAGAGCCATTTTGACCAGTTTCGCAAATTATAGAAAACAATGGGAGCGGCGAAATTTTTTTGAAATTTTAAATGAAATAACACTGCATACAAAGTTTTCTTTTTGCTTTGTGCTATGTATGACCAGGGCTCTCAGACACGCTGCCCACACCTTTATATGGAATTTGAAAGCTGGTGCGGCACGCGGGTTTTAAATGAATGGCGCTTGTCAGTGTCATGCATGCCGTGATGGTACAGCATATAGCGCCCACTAGAACCAGCGTGCCTGATCAGCCACACGTTGTATGGTGTTTCCACTTGCTCACGTAGGTGACAGCAAGGCATACTTGGTCAACAACCACACAGGTTACACTGACGGTGGCGGTATAAAAAAAACTATAACACTCTTACTAATAATGCGCCACACTGTGAACCCACACCAAACAAGAATGACAAACACATTTCGGAGAACATCTGCACAGTAACACAACATGAACACAACAGGACAAATACCCAGAATCCCATGCAGCCCTAACTCTTCCGGGATACATTATACACCCCCGCTACCAAACCCTGCCCACCTCAACCAACGCACAGAGAGGGGGGGATTATGTGTGAGGGAGCAGGGTTGGGGTGGGGGCGGGGTTTGGTGGTAGCAGGGGTGTATAATGTAGCCCGGAAGAGTCAGGGCTGCATGGGATTCTGGGTGTTTGTTCTGTTGTGTTTATGTTGTGTTAAGGTGCAGATGTTCTCCCGAAATGTGTTTGTCATTCTTGTTTGGTTTTGGTTCAAAGTGTGGCGCATTATTAGTAAGAGTGTTAAAGTTGTTTTATATGGTCACCGTCAGTGTAACCTGTGTGGTTGTCGACAAAGTATGCCTTGCTGTCACGTACGTGTGCAAGCAGAAGATGTATATTGTATAACAAGTGTTGGGCTGGCACGCTGTTAATACAGATTGTAGAGGGCGCCAAATGTTGTACCATCACGGCACGCCCTTATTATAGCTGTAAGGGTGAAAATCGGTGAATATTAATCTCGGGAGTTTTCTGCGAGAGGCACTGAAATCCGGAAGTCTCACGGGAAAATTGGGGGGTTCAGCAAGTAAGCTGCTGAGCCGCATCAGAGTGATCAAAGAGCCGCATGCGGCCCCCGGAGCCGCGGGTTGCCGACCCCTGGTCTAGTCTCTTACGTGAATGAGATAAATAATATTTGATATTTTACGGTAATGTGTTAATAATTTCACACACAAGTCGCTCCTGAGTATAAGTCGCACCCCCGGCCAAACTATGAAAAAAAACTGCGACTTATAGTCTGAAAAATACGGTACATACAGGTTTTGGAGCAACATATGTTGCCATCCAAGCAACGTTATCATGGACGCCCCTGCTTATTTCAGCAAGACAATTCTAAGACACGTGTTGCAACAGCATGGCTTCATAGTAAAAGAGTGCGGGTACTAGACTGGCCTGCATTGAAAATGTGTGGTGCATTATGAAGCCTAAAATAGCACAACGGAGACCCCCGGACTGTTGAACAACTTAATCTGTACATCAAGCAAGAATGGGAAAGAATTCCACCTGAGAAGCTTCAAAAATGTGTCTCCTCAGTTCCCAAACGTTTACTGAGTGTTGTTAAAAGGAAAGGCCATGTAACACAGTGGTAAAAATGCCCCTGTGACAACTTCTTTGCAATGTGTTGCTGCCATTAAATTCTAAGTTAATGATTATTTGCAAAAAAAATAATTACCGTATATTACCAAATAAACGCCCTTGGGCAAATAACCGCCCATGTCCTAATAGCCGCCCGGGGTCTGACTCCATTTTGTGAATTAACCGCCTCTTCCTAATAACCGCCGATGTCCAAATAGCCGCCCATCGGCTGTTATTTGCATAATTTAGATTAAAATGCTCCTGGGGTTGCGTTTGCTGCAGTATTATTGTTTTGATGGTTTTATAGAGCAGTGGTCCCCAACCTTTTTGTAGCTGCGAACCAGTCAACGCTTGAAAATTTGTCCCGCGGACCGGGGGGGTTGGGTGATTATTATTATTATAATTTTTTTTTTTTTTTAATAAAGAAATACAATCATGTGTGCTTACGGACTGTATCCCTGCAGACTGTATTGATATACATTGATATATAGTGTATATATTGTGTTTTTATGTTGATTTAATTAAAAAATAATAATAATAATAATAATTCTTGTGCGGAATGATTGGTACCGGGCCGCCCGGTGGTTGGGGACCACTGTTATAGAGTACTTGGTCCCATAATTTTATTTTTCCTGTATGCTGCTTTATTTAAAACTTGGAGTACTTTATTTTATTTAAGTGACAGTATTATTGTTCTGTTTTGATGGTGGGTTTTATACTTGAGTACTTGGTACCATAATTAAATTTTTCCCGGTAGGCTGCTTTATTTAAAAAGTTTATTTATTTCTAGTATTGGTATTCTATTTGACAATTGTTTTGCTCTACTGCCATGTTGAGGCCTTTTTGATCTCTTGTCTTTTGATAGCCTACCTCATGTTGATCTCTTGTTTTTTTGTTTGTATGTTTACAATAGCTTTTACATTTAAAGGTTTTTGTACGAAAAAAAAATACTGGACAGTAACCATTGTACCGTATTTTTCGCACCATAAGGCGCCCTGGGTTATAAGCCGCGCCTTCAATGAACGGCATATTTCAAAACTTTGTCCACCTATAAGCCGCCCCGTGTTATAAGCCGCAACTAACTGCGCTAAAGGAATGTCAAAAAAACAGTCAGATAGGTCAGTCAAACTTTAATAATATATTAAAAACCAGCGTGATGTGGGCGCGCATGGAGTCGTATATCAACATGGACGGAGCTGCGTGAAAAAAGCCACCCGGCCTCTTCGCGTAAACTTACCTTAACCACTCGCTCATCTTTTCTTCATCCATCCATCCTTTCGAGTTAGCTTTTATGATGACGCCGGCTGGAAAGGTCTCTTTTGGCAAGGTCTTCCTTTTGAATATCACCATGGGTGGAAGTTTCTGGCCATTAGCATGGCAAGCTAGAACCACAGTGAAGGATGACTTCTCATTCCCTGTGGTGCGAATATTCACCGTACGTGCTCCCGTTGTATCCACAGTGCGGTTCACAGGAATATCAAAAGTCAGTGGAACCTCGTCCATGTTGATAATGTTCTCTGGCCGGATCTTTTTTTCAGCTATCTTGTTTTTACAATATGCACGGAAAGTAGCCAGCTTTTCTTGAAAGTCTTTAGGCAGTTGCTGTGAAATAGTAGTCCGTGTGCGGATGGAGAGATTGCGTCTTGGAAACCTGTCGCTTAGTAGGAGCCATTTTGTGGTCTTTACAGATGTAAACACACAAAGGAAATGAAACGTAATATCCGCGCTCTTCTTCTACGCGGGCGGGTGGTTGCTTACAGTAGAAGAAGAAGCGCTTCCTGTTCTATGGGGGCGGGTGCTTACCTTGGCGGTTGCTTGCGTAGAAGAAGAAGCACTTCCTCTTCTACGGGGAAAAAAGATGGCGGCTGTTTACCGTAGTTGCGAGACCGAAACTTTATGAAAATGAATCTTAATATTAATCCGTATATAAAGCGCACCGGGTTATAAGCCGCACTGTCAGCTTTTGAGTAAATTTGTGGTTTTTAGGTGCGGCTAATAGTGCGGAAAATACGGTAACCAAATAATGGCCTGGTGCAGGCTGGTGCAAAAATAAATAAAAGCCTTGTGCAAATAACCGCCTGCTTCTTTTAAACGCCTGTCTCCAAAATCGATTTTGTGAAATAAACGCCCGGGCTACTATTTGGTAATATACGGTATTTCTCAGTGTGAACATTAAATATCTTGTCTTTGCAGTCTATTTAATTGAATATAAGTTGAAAAGGATATGCAAATCATTGTATTCTGTTTTTATTTACCATTTACACAACGTGACAACTTCACTGGTTTGGGGTTTTGTAGTAGACGGGCCATGTTATACTTTCAGGACAGTCATTCAGGAATGATTCTCTTTCTCTGCAGCGTGGACGGCGAGGCCAAACACTGCGTCATCAACAAGACGTCCACGGGCTACGGCTTCGCCGAGCCGTACAACCTCTACTCCTCCCTGAAAGACCTGGTGCTCCACTACAAAAACGTCTCCCTGATCCAGCACAACGACCAGCTGAATGTAAACCTGGCGTACCCGGTCCTGGCCCGCTCTCAGAATCAAAACCAGCACCCCAGATGAACGAACCCCCAGGCGGGCGGAGGGAGGGGGGACATCTTTCACTTTTAACGCTGAAGAAAGGGGGTCGTTCCTGGTTTTTAAAACGGCGAGTCCAATCGGCTTAACGAGCATGACTCTCTAGCTAGAGGCGGGGGGGGTAGGGGGTTGTATTTTTTCTTTTCTTCCACGGAACCCCGGAGCACTTCTTGCTAGCAGCATGGCTTTCACAGTAAGCACAGCAACTTGTAACTCTGCACTGTACAGCAAGCATGACGTGACTGTACCCGCCCAGTGTGACACATTTACAAGCACACATCTGGATTCAGAGGATGTGTTACAGGATAAGCACACATCACTCATCTTTTTAAAGACAGGGGGGGTCAGTTTGAGGACAGGAAAATCTAAAGGAGGCACTTTTTTTTCTTTTTTTTTTTGTTGCTTTTCGCCTTAAACTCCTAACTGTTTGTAGACAAAGGCCCGAACTGTTATCCCCAGACTGCCTGCCGACGCTCCGTAGACAAAAGCCTGAGCTGGAAAAGGGACCGGCTGGGCTCGCTTCACACCTCGAGAGGGCCGAGAAGAGGGTGCTGTCGTCACGAGGAAAGGCCCAGGTACATTTTGTGGCGTGGATATTTTTTCGGGGGAGGAACGACGAACTGACGCTCACGTCATAGCTTTGAATGACCACCAGCCTGTGTCACTAGTAGAGAGTGGTGCCAGCTTTAAAATATACTCTTTTTTTTGGGGGGGGGGGGGGGGGGTTTAAAAATTCTTTATTTTCAAGCGCTTCGGCTCCTTGCTCTCTCTCAGCAAGCCTGCGTTTGAACCGAGGTACACAAGAACGCATGGTACGTGTACGGTGCAGCAGGGAAAGTATTTTCCCACATTTTGTTACGCCTTATTCCAAAATGGAATCCATTCATTTTTTTCCTCCTCAAAATTCGACACACAATAACCCTGACTCTGTGAAAAGTTGTTCTTCACACTCGGCGAAACTAAAAAACACATGGTAAATAATTAGGGATGATCAATGCTTTAAAATGTAATATCGGAAATGATCAGTATCGGTTTCAAAAAGTAAAATGTATGACTTTTTAAAACGCCGCTGTGTACACGGACGTAGGGAGAAGTACAGAGCGCCAATAAACCTTAAAGGCACTGCCTTTGCGTGCCGGCCCAATCACATAATATCTACGGCTTTTCACACACACAACTGAATGCATAGTAGAGATGCGCGGTTTGCGGACACAACCGCGGAGTCCGCGGATTATCCGCGGGTCGGGCGGTTGAAATAAAAAAAAAAATTAGATTTTATCCGCGGGTCGGGTCGGGCGGTTGAAATAAAAAAAATTAGATTTTAAATAGATTCAGGCGGGTGGCAGTTAAACCAATTCGGAAATATATATACATAGTTAAATGTTGTTACCCACATACGAAAAACGAGCAGGCACCTGCAGCATATGCCACAACAGAAGAAGAAAAAAAAAAAAAAGATGGCAACGCCGGCAGCAAACGTGGTACGCGACAAACTAAAAAAGGGAATACTAAAGACCAGGGGAAAAAAAGGCCAGAAAAGTTCAGCGTGGACTCGTTTTTATGAGGTTGTAAATCAGGATGATAGTAATGCTGGCTACGTGATTTGCAAGAGCTGCGACGCTGTTTATGTCTACGACAGTCACAAAACCGGGACATCTAGCATGGTGCATCACATTTGTGCAAAACCCCGAAACTCCACAAACACCCTGAGCATGAGCAGTTTCGTCCGCCGTGATCCCAGAAGAGTGCCACAGGATGTTAAAACAAGATAGAACGCAGCTGCCTGCAGCAGTTTGAGTGGCGCGAGCGCGCTTGGAGGTGCGCTCAGCGCGGCTCCCAGATGATTGCGCACTGGTGTGCGTCTGGGCCGTGACAGCGTGGCACGCATTGAATGTCTCTGCTGCATTGGATCAGTCTCCTTTCTTTAACAGGCAAAAGCTTTATAACCTCACTAATGCCTTGCATCGTCTATATTAGATATATAACAACGGGCGGGTGGCGGATGGCGGGCGGGTGCGGTTTTGATTAAATGTTAGTTCGGGTGGACGGCGGATGGTTGACGACTTTTGTGATGCGGTTGCGGATGAAATAATTGCCTATCCGCGCATCTCTAATGCATAGCATACTTGGTCAACAGCCATACAGGTCACACTGAGGGTGGCCGTAT
This sequence comes from Nerophis lumbriciformis, assembly GCF_033978685.3. Taxonomy (NCBI): domain Eukaryota; kingdom Metazoa; phylum Chordata; class Actinopteri; order Syngnathiformes; family Syngnathidae; genus Nerophis; species Nerophis lumbriciformis. Next base: position 67,683,269 of record NC_084550.2, read on the forward strand.
AAACAACTTTAACACTGTTACAAATATGCGCCACACTGTGAACCCACACCAAACAAGAATGACAAACATTTCCGCACCGTAACACAACAGAACAAATACCCAGAACCCTTTGCAGCACTAACTCTTCTGGGACGCTACAATAGACACCCCCACCTCAACCCCACCCACCTCAACCTCCCCATGCTCTCTCAGGGAGCGCATGTCCCAAATTCCAAGCTGCTGTTTTGAGGCATGTTAAAAAAAAATAATGCACTTTGTGACTTCAATAATAAATATGGCAGTGCCATGTTGGCATTTTTTTTTTCCATAACTTGAGTTGATTTATTTAGGAAAACCTTTAATGCATCCAGCTTCAAATCCAGCCAAAGGTACATCAACAAAGTGTTGAGCAAAGGCCGTGAATACTTATATATACACACGTTTTTTTGTTGTTGTTTTTTTAGTATTTTTGTCTTTGATACATTTTCAAAATTAAAAAAAATACCTTCATATTGTCATTATAGGGTATTGTGTGTAGAATTTTGAGGACAAAAAAATGAATGTATTCCATTTTGGAACAAGCCTGTAAAATATCAAAATGTGGGAAAAGTGAAGAGCTGTGAATACTTTCCGGATGCTCCGTATTTGGTATGTTGTGAGCTAGTTTTCAATCATAATATAGATGGACGTTGATTATTGATTATTGCGGTTCCTCTATTCAGGTTGACTGAAGTTGTCGAAAGATTCCTGCATCCAGCTTTGTTTCTAGACCCTCTTTAAGACCGTAGCACCTGTAGCCATGGACGTAACTGTTAGTGCTTCTGTTTGTGTCCGCCGCTTGCAGAGCATCAACCCACGTGATCGTTGTATCCACGGTACTGTCTCTCCTTTCCCCGAGGTACTCGCTTTGTCCGGTAGTATTTACTCGCAGTACTTCTTCCCCTCCTTGCGCTTGACTGTTGTCGTTTTTTTATCACAAGCTTGACTCACAGAGCTGTAGAACATTTAATGTACAGAGAAAAGAGAACAGTATATTTCAGCCATACGTGCAGTCGGTGTGTGTGTGTTTGTGTGCGTGTGTATGTGTGTGTTCTTGTATTTCTACCCTTCTTGAGACATCAACAAGGAAAAGTAGCTTCCATATGAGGAGGTGTGAACAAGTTAGGACATAAATCATGGTCCCAATACGGAAAACCGTCGCATCTAATAGAGAATGTCTCATCAAAAAAGGAGGGATTTTTATAATCGGTTTTAAAAAGTGCTCCCCGTCTGGTCAACATATGAAATAACAAGTGTGTGCCAAAATGTGAAGTGCTCCCCCTCTGGCCAACATATGTAATAACAAGTGGGTGTAAGAAATTGAAATGCGCCCCCTTTGGCCAAATTTTTTTTGTTATTTTCTGTTAGTTTTGGACTCCCTCAGTTCCTGTTTTTGTGCACCCTTGAGTTTGTTTTTTAGTTACCATGGGTGCTTATTGTTTCCACCTGTCTCCGATTGGTGTTCGGGACGCTCACCTGTTTCCCGAGCACTAATCAGAGGGACTCTTCAATCCTGCCTTTGCCGGTGTCAGGTTCAAACACTGATGACATCTATTAATCAGACAAGAAGCAAGGAATCATGCAGAGACAGAGTTCAATTTAGCTCAAGTGTTTTGGGCTGTATTCTAGTTACAGATCCAAACTACGTTCTAAAAGTCCGGCCCGCGTGCTTCCTCTGTTTATTTGGAAGGTCCCTGTTACATCACTGAAGCTGTCGCCGAGGGAAGGGGGTAATCTCGACAACTCTAGTTAGACACAATATATGATTATACAAAAATGCAAATGTATTGACGCTGGTGATATCGCCTTGTCTCTGCTCCGGCGGTGTTCGGCCTTGGCAGTCAGCAGGCCGGGTCTGGACACAACACTGATAGAGACGGCTGGCAATCTTTTAGATACAAAAATCTAACTTGAGCACAATAGCTAATAACTATAGCAACGGACTTTAAAGGGGAACATTATCACCAGACCTATGTAAGCGTCAATATATACCTTGATGTTGCAGAACAAAGACCATATATTTTTTTAACCGATTTGCGAACTCTAAATGGGTGAATTTTGGCGAATTAAACGCCTTTCTAATATTCGCTCTCGGAGCGATGACGTCACATCGGGAAGCAATCCGCCATTTTCTCAAACACCGAGTCAAATCAGCTCTGTTATTTTCCGTTTTTTCGACTGTTTTCCGTACCTTGGAGACATCATGCCTCGTCGGTGTGTTGTCGGAGGGTGTAACAACACGAACAGGGACGGATTCAAGTTGCACCAGTGGCCCAAAGATGCGAAAGTGGCAAGAAATTGGACATTTGTTCCGCACACTTTACCGACGAAAGCTATGCTACGACAGAGATGGCAAGAATGTGTGGATATCCTGCGACACTCAAAGCAGATGCATTTCCAACGATAAAGTCAAAGAAATCTGCCGCCAGACCCCCATTGAATCTGCCGGAGTGTGTGAGCAATTCAGGGACAAAGGACCTCGGTAGCACGGCAAGCAATGGCGGCAGTCTGTTCCCGCAGACGAGCGAGCTAAACCCCCTATCGACCCTAGCTTCCCTGGCTTGCTGACATCAACTCCAAAACTGGACAGATCAGCTTTCAGGAAAAGAGCGCGGATGAGGGTATGTCTACAGAATATATTAATTGATGAAAATTGGGCTGTCTGCACTCTCAAAGTGCATGTTGTTGCCAAATGTATTTCATATGCTGTAAACCTAGTTCATAGTTGTTAGTTTCCTTTAATGCCAAACAAACACATACCAATCGTTGGTTAGAAGGCGATCGCCGAATTCGTCCTCCCTTTCTCCCGTGTCGCTGGCTGTCGTGTCATTTTCGTCGGTTTCGCTTGCATACGGTTCAAACCGATATGGCTCAATAGCTTCAGTTTTTTCTTCAATTTCGTTTTCGCTACCTGCCTCCACACTACAACCATCCGTTTCAATACATACGTAATCTGTTGAATCGCTTAAGCCGCTGAAATCCGAGTCTGAATCCGAGCTAATGTCGCTATAGCTTGCTGTTCTTTCCGCCATGTTTGTTTGTGTTGGCTTCACTATGTGACGTCACAGGAAAATGGGCGGGTGGTTAAAATCAGGCACTTTGAAGCTTTTTTTAGGGATATTGCATGATGGGTAAAATTTTTAAAAAATCTTCGAAAAATATAATAAGCCACTGGAACTGATTTTTAATGGTTTTAACCATTCTGAAATTGTGATAATGTTCCCCTTTAAGCATACTAAAGTTCTGTGATAACTTTACACATAATAATTCTAACAGCCGGTCAGTCGGCCTGGCTTCATTCTGTTACGGCAGAATGAAGCAAACGGGATGCAAACGGACTACTCCGGACAAGGCGTGCAGGTAGGAACATGATTTAATCTACATAATTAAAACACATACCAAAAACAAAAAGCAAGCAAAAGGAACAACGTGCTGATTGCACGGGAAGCTAAGGTACCAAGTTAGCTCAGGAAGTATAAATTAGGAGTCAAGAAATACTAACGTAACTCGTTACGTTCAACAGACAAGGAAGCCAGGCCGACTGACCGGCGAAGGCAGGATTAAATAGTCCTTCTGATTAGTGCTCGGGAAACAGGTGAGCGTCCCTAACACCAATCAGAGACAGGTGGAAACATGGTAACTAAAAAACAAACTCAAGGGTGCACAAAAAACAGGAACTGAGGGAGACCAAAACTAACAGAAAATAACAAAACGTGATCCGGGCCAAAATTAATACAAATAAATAAAATAAATATGTAAATAGAGACATATAACTTGAAGTAATGAAGATTAAAAACCAATAACAAAGAAAAAAATTCCAAAAAATAACTAAAAGCTTATCTTTTTTATATTTGCATAGTATGTATATATTATTAATGTTGTAAATACAAATCTTTATATATCTAGAAAGGGTGGTCCTAAAAAGGTAGGCATTTTCCAGAGGTCTCAAGAAGGTAACAAATACAAGTGTGTGTGCGTGTGTGTGTGTCGCTTAGCTTCCGTTTCCTGCATCCAGCTAATGTGAGCCAAATGAAGGATGTCTTTTTTTTCCACGTAGCAAGAAAACTTAAAGCTAGTCCTTCCTGTTTGGTTGCCGACGTGTACCGCGAAAGCATGACATGGCCGCTTGTACTATGCAGAAGAATCACTTTCGTTTCCTCTCGCCTCCCCTTTTTTTTGTTTCGATTCAGGTTTCACTTTCAAAGCACAACGCTAAGTCTAAATCTCACTTGCCAAAAAAACAAAAAAAAGTATTTTTGTAGAGTGTTTTTGCAAAGGGGACACGAGTTGGATCCGCCGAGAGGAGTGTGATGAAGGGCTAGAAAAGATGTATTTTTTTTTATCAGGAGAGTTGAATAATTAGCACCTGGGTCAAAAAAACGCACGCCTTAGCTATCAGGAAATAACGAGTCTTTTTGCAACGTTTACTGCTACTTTTAGTCCGAATGAAAGCAGCTCTCCCACACGCTCATGTCCGTGGTACTGTACCTTGCACACACGTCTGTCGGCAGTTCAACGAGAAGTGAGGGCTTAGAAAAGGGAAACTGCACTTTATTTTGAAATTTTGCCTATGGTTCAACGTCAATACGAGGGTCAAAAACTTTTTTTAATGCATTCTAACTGGTAAATAAAAGTTTGCTTACAGTGGAGTTAATGCCAGGCCCATAAAGTGCCATCAATAAATTTTGTGACTTGAATATTAACAAGTACTAGTGATATTGTTATTATAAGCGCTAACGCAGACAGACTATTTTTAGCGTCGCGCTTCGGAGTTTGCGGCTTCACTGTATCGTGGATTGAAAATAAAATAAAAAATCTAAGCATATTCACTGCAGTTTTGAGCATAAAAACGGCTAAATTGACTAAAAATGTCAATACTGCATTTGTTTTGGGAACTCATACAGCATTATTATACAGTCGTCCCTACATGTCCTCGTAAATACGTTTGCTTACAGTGGAGTTAATGCCAGGCCCATAAAGTGCCATCAATAAATTTGTGACTTGAATATTAACAAGTACTGGTGATATTATTATTATAAGCGCTAACGCAGACGGACTATTTTTAGTGTCGCGCTCAAGAGTTTGATTGAAAAAAATAAAATAAAATCTTAGCATATTCTCTGCAGTTTTGGCCCAAATTAAGCATTTTTGAGCATAAAAACGGTTAAATTGACTACAAATGTCAATACGGCATTTGTTCTGGGAACTCATACAGCATTATTATACAGTCGTCCCTACATGTCCTCGTAAATAAAAGTTTGCTTACAGTGGAGTTAATGCCAGGCCCATAAAGTGCCATCAATAAACTTTGTGACTTGATTATTAGCAAGTACTAGTGATATTGTTATTATAAGCTCTAACGCAGACGGACTATTTTTAGTGTCGCGCTTTAGAGTTTGATTGAAAAAAATAAATAAAGTGCCAACAATACTCATTCTACTTTGTGACTTGAATATTAACAAGTACTAGTGATATTGTTATTATAAGCTCTAATGCAGACGGACTATTTTTAGTGTCGTGCTAGAAATAATAAATCTAAGCATATTCTCTGCAGTTTTGGCCCAAATTAAGCATTTTTGAGCATAAAAACGACTAAATTGACTAAAAATGTCAATACTAGATTTGTTTTGGGAACTCGTACAGCATTACTATACAGTCGTCCCGACATGTCCTCGTAAATAAAAGTTTGCTTACAGTGGAGTTAATGCCAGGCCCATAAAGTGCCATCAATAAACTTTGTGACTTGATTATTAGCAAGTACTAGTGATATTGTTATTATAAGCGCTAACGCAGACGGACTATTTTTAGTGTCGCGCGCCAGAGTTTGATTGAAAAAAATAAAATAAAATCTTAGCATATTCTCTGCAGTTTTGGCCCAAATTAAGCATTTTTTAAGCATAAAAACGGCTAAATTGACTAAAAATGTTAATACATTTGTTTTGGGAACTCATTCAGCATTATTATAATACAGTCATCCTGACATGTCCTCGTAAATAAAAGTTTGCTTACAGTGGAGTTAATGCCAGGCCCATAAAGTGCCATCAATAAACTTTGTGACTTGATTATTAGCAAGTACTAGTGATATTGTTATTATAAGCGCTAACGCAGACGGACTATTTTTAGTGTCGCGCGCCAGAGTTTGATTGAAAAAAATGAAATAAAATCTTAGCATATTCTCTGCAGTTTTGGCCCAAATTAAGCATTTTTGAGCATAAAAACGGTTAAATTGACTACAAATGTCAATACTGCATTTGTTTTGGGAACTCATACAGCATTATTATACAGTCGTCCCGACATGTCCTCGTAAATAAAAGTTTGCTTACAGTGGAGTTAATGCCAGGCCCATAAAGTGCCATCAATAAATTTTGTGACTTGATTATGAACAAGTACTAGTGATATTGTTATTATAAGCGCTAACGCAGACGGACTATTTTTAGTGTCGCGCTTCAGAGTTTGATTGAAAAAAATAAAATAAAATCTTAGCATATTCTCTGCAGTTTTGGCCCAAATTAAGCATTTTTGAGCATAAAAACGGCTAAATTGACTACAAATGTCAATACTGCATTTGTTTTGGGAACTCATACAGCATTATTATACAGTCGTCCCTACATGTCCTCGTAAATAAAAGTTTGCTTACAGTGGAGTTAATGCCAGGCCCATAAAGTGCCATCAATAAACTTTGTGACTTAATTATTAACAAGTACTGGTGATATTGTTATTATAAGCTCTAACGCAGACAGACTATTTTTAGTGTTGCACTTCAGAGTTTGATTGAAAAAAATAAAATAAAATCTTAGCATATTCTCTGCAGTTTTGGCCCAAATTAAGCATTTTTGAGCATAAAAACGGTTAAATTGACTACAAATGTCAATACGGCATTTGTTCTGGGAACTCATACAGCATTATTATACAGTCGTCCCTACATGTCCTCGTAAATAAAAGTTTGCTTACAGTGGAGTTAATGCCAGGCCCATAAAGTGCCATCAATAAACTTTGTGACTTGATTATTAGCAAGTACTAGTGATATTGTTATTATAAGCGCTAACGCAGACGGACTATTTTTAGTGTCGCGCTTCAGAGTTTGATTGAAAAAAAATAAAAAAATAAATCTTAGTATATTCTCTGCCGTTTTGGCCCAAATTAAGCATTTTTGAGCATAAAAACGGCTTAATTGACTAAATATGTCAATACTGCATTTGTTTTGGGAACTCATACAGCATTATTATACAGTCGTCCCTACATGTCCTCGTAAATAAAAGTTTGCTTACAGTGGAGTTAATGCCAGGCCCATAAAGTGCCATCAATAAACTTTGTGACTTAATTATTAACAAGTACTAGTGATATTGTTATTATAAGCGCTAACGCAGACGGACTATTTTTAGTGTCGCGCTTCAGAGTTTGATTGAAAAAAATAAAATAAAATCTTAGCATATTCTCTGCAGTTTTGGCCCAAATTAAGCATTTTTGAGCATAAAAACGGCTAAATTGACTAAAAATGTCAATACTGCATTTGTTTTGGGAACTCTTACAGCATTATTATACAGTCGTCCCTACATGTCCTCGTAAATAAAAGTTTGCTTACAGTGGAGTTAATGCCAGGCCCATAAAGTGCCATCAATAAACTTTGTGACTTGATTATTAGCAAGTACTGGTGATATTGTTATTATAAGCGCTAACGCAGACGGACTATTTTTAGTGTCGCGCTTCAGAGTTTGATTGAAAAAAAATAAAAAAATAAATCTTAGTATATTCTCTGCCGTTTTGGCCCAAATTAAGCATTTTTGAGCATAAAAACGGCTTAATTGACTAAATATGTCAATACTGCATTTGTTTTGGGAACTCATACAGCATTATTATACAGTCGTCCCTACATGTCCTCGTAAATAAAAGTTTGCTTACAGTGGAGTTAATGCCAGGCCCATAAAGTGCCATCAATAAACTTTGTGACTTGAATATTAACAAGTACTAGTGATATTGTTATTATAAGCGCTAACGCAGACGGACTATTTTTAGTGTCGCGCTCAAGAGTTTGATTGAAAAAAAAATTAAAAAAAATCTTTGTATATTCTCTGCAGTTTTGGCCCAAATTAAGCATTTTTGAGCATAAAAACGGCTAAATTGACTAAAAATGTCAATACTGCATTTGTTTTGGGAACTCTTACAGCATTATTATACAGTCGTCCCTACATGTCCTCGTAAATAAAAGTTTGCTTACAGTGGAGTTAATGCCAGGCCCATAAAGTGCCATCAATAAACTTTGTGACTTGATTATTAGCAAGTACTGATGATATTGTTATTATAAGCGCTAACGCAGACGGACTATTTTTAGTGTCGCGCTTCAGAGTTTGATTGAAAAAAAATAAAAAAATAAATCTTAGTATATTCTCTGCCGTTTTGGCCCAAATTAAGCATTTTTGAGCATAAAAACGGCTTAATTGACTAAATATGTCAATACTGCATTTGTTTTGGGAACTCATACAGCATTATTATACAGTCGTCCCTACATGTCCTCGTAAATAAAAGTTTGCTTACAGTGGAGTTAATGCCAGGCCCATAAAGTGCCATCAATAAACTTTGTGACTTAATTATTAACAAGTACTAGTGATATTGTTATTATAAGCTCTAACGCAGACAGACTATTTTTAGTGTTGCACTTCAGAGTTTGATTGAAAAAAAATAAAATCTTAGCATATTCTCTGCAGTTTTGGCCCAAATTAAGCATTTTTGAGCATAAAAACGGCTAAATTGACTACAAATGTCAATACTGCATTTGTTCTGGGAACTCATACAGCATTATTATACAGTCGTCCCTACATGTCCTCGTAAATAAAAGTTTGCTTACAGTGGAGTTAATGCCAGGCCCATAAAGTGCCATCAATAAACTTTGTGACTTGATTATTAGCAAGTACTAGTGATATTGTTATTATAAGCGCTAACGCAGACGGACTATTTTTAGTGTCGCGCTTTAGAGTTTGATTGAAAAAAATAAATAAAGTGCCAACAATACTCATTCTACTTTGTGACTTGAATATTAACAAGTACTAGTGATATTGTTATTATAAGCTCTAATGCAGACGGACTATTTTTAGTGTCGTGCTAGAAAAAATAAATCTAAGCATATTCTCTGCAGTTTTGGCCCAAATTAAGCATTTTTGAGCATAAAAACGACTAAATTGACTAAAAATGTCAATACTAGATTTGTTTTGGGAACTCGTACAGCATTACTATACAGTCGTCCCGACATGTCCTCGTAAATAAAAGTTTGCTTACAGTGGAGTTAATGCCAGGCCCATAAAGTGCCATCAATAAACTTTGTGACTTGATTATTAGCAAGTACTAGTGATATTGTTATTATAAGCGCTAACGCAGACGGACTATTTTTAGTGTCGCGCGCCAGAGTTTGATTGAAAAAAATAAAATAAAATCTTAGCATATTCTCTGCAGTTTTGGCCCAAATTAAGCATTTTTTAAGCATAAAAACGGCTAAATTGACTAAAAATGTTAATACATTTGTTTTGGGAACTCATACAGCATTATTATAATACAGTCATCCTGACATGTCCTCGTAAATAAAAGTTTGCTTACAGTGGAGTTAATGCCAGGCCCATAAAGTGCCATCAATAAACTTTGTGACTTGATTATTAGCAAGTACTAGTGATATTGTTATTATAAGCGCTAACGCAGACGGACTATTTTTAGTGTCGCGCGCCAGAGTTTGATTGAAAAAAATGAAATAAAATCTTAGCATATTCTCTGCAGTTTTGGCCCAAATTAAGCATTTTTGAGCATAAAAACGGTTAAATTGACTACAAATGTCAATACTGCATTTGTTTTGGGAACTCATACAGCATTATTATACAGTCGTCCCGACATGTCCTCGTAAATAAAAGTTTGCTTACAGTGGAGTTAATGCCAGGCCCATAAAGTGCCATCAATAAACTTTGTGACTTGATTATTAGCAAGTACTGGTGATATTGTTATTATAAGCGCTAACGCAGACGGACTATTTTTAGTGTCGCGCTTCAGAGTTTGATTGAAAAAAAAAATAAAAATAAATCTTAGTATATTCTCTGCCGTTTTGGCCCAAATTAAGCATTTTTGAGCATAAAAACGGCTTAATTGACTAAATATGTCAATACTGCATTTGTTTTGGGAACTCATACAGCATTATTATACAGTCGTCCCTACATGTCCTCGTAAATAAAAGTTTGCTTACAGTGGAGTTAATGCCAGGCCCATAAAGTGCCATCAATAAACTTTGTGACTTAATTATTAACAAGTACTAGTGATATTGTTATTATAAGCTCTAACGCAGACAGACTATTTTTAGTGTTGCACTTCAGAGTTTGATTGAAAAAAATAAAATAAAATCTTAGCATATTCTCTGCAGTTTTGGCCCAAATTAAGCATTTTTGAGCATAAAAACGGCTAAATTGACTACAAATGTCAATACTGCATTTGTTCTGGGAACTCATACAGCATTATTATACAGTCGTCCCTACATGTCCTTGTAAATAAAAGTTTGCTTACAGTGGAGTTAATGCCAGGCCCATAAAGTGCCATCAATAAACTTTGTGACTTGATTATTAGCAAGTACTAGTGATATTGTTATTATAAGCGCTAACGCAGACGGACTATTTTTAGTGTTGCACTTCAGAGTTTGATTGAAAAAAATAAATAAAGTGCCAACAATACTCATTCTACTTTGTGACTTGAATATTAACAAGTACTAGTGATATTGTTATTATAAGCTCTAATGCAGACGGACTATTTTTAGCGTCGTGCTAGAAAAAATAAATCTAAGCATATTCTCTGCAGTTTTGGCCCAAATTAAGCATTTTTGAGCATAAAAACGACTAAATTGACTAAAAATGTCAATACTAGATTTGTTTTGGGAACTCGTACAGCATTACTATACAGTCGTCCCTCGCCAAATCACTTTTTTTGTGGATGTTTAAAAAATAAAAATAAACATTCTATGTATTTTTGGCCTAAATAAGGCATAAATTCCCCAAAAGGGACAAGCGGTAGAAAATGGATCATCCATCCATTTTGCTTAGTACCATGGTCACTGATTGGCTCAGCCTCACACAGCATCACTATACAGTCGTCCATCAACAACTCACTTTTTTGGGGAGGACATTAAAAAAATAAATGTAAACATATTCTATGCATTTTTGGCCTAAATAAGGCATTAAATTGGGGATTTTAGAGGGATATTTTTAAAGCTTAGTCTATGCAGTTTTGACCTAAATTAAGCATTTTATAGCATAAAAATGGCTAAATTAACTAGAAATGCCAACACTACAGCATTGACACAGAGCGCTAACTTGCTTGTTGTTGCTATGTTGACATCGTCGGCAGCTGAGCTGCTTTCTCGCCTCGGAGCTCGTGAAAGTTGATTTTACATCATAAATATTCCCCTCTCACCTGGACAGTACAAGGATGAGGACATGATCCGACAAATTGGTACACTTTGGCATCCAATTTAGACCCGGAAATAGCGACAACGACCCCGAAAGGATTATGAGTTATTCTTCATCTAAACAGGAATATATCAACTTTAAGTGATGGGCAGTAACAAGCTACATGTAGCTAAGCTACGTAGCTTAACTACATTTCCTCGTAAATAAAAGTTTGCTTACAGCGGAGTTAATGCCAGGCCCATTAAGTGCTAACTATGCGCCATTTCCACTTTGTGACTTGAATATTAACAAGTATTGTGATATTGTTATTATAAGCTCTAACGCAGACAGACTATTTTTAGCAGCGCATTGACACAGAGCGCTAACTTGCTTGTTGCTATGTTGAAATTGTCGGCAGCTGAGCTGCTTTCTCGCCTCGGAGCTCGTGAAAGTTTGTTTTGGACCATAAATATTCCCCTCTCACCTGGACAGTACAAGGATGAGGACATAATCCGACAAATTGGTACACTTTGGCATCCAATTTAGACCCGGAAAAGGCGACGCAGACCCGTAAAGACGCTTGGCGAGGACTATGAGTTATTCTTCATCTAAACGGGAATATATCAACTTTCAATGATGGCGAGTAACAAGCTACATGTAGCTAAGCTCCGAGCTTAACTACATTTTCCAGTAGCTTGGCGGTAGCTTAGCTACATTTTAAACGTTTTTAACAGTAACAAGCTACATGTAGCTAAGCTATGTAGCTGAACTACATTTCCTCGTAAATAAAAGTTCGCTTACTGCGGAGTTAATGTCAGGCCCATTAAGTGCCAACAATGCGCCATTTCCACTTTGTGACCTGAATATTAACAAGTACTAGTGATATTGTTATTATAAGCGCTAACGCAGACGGACTATTTTTAGTGAGCTAACTTGCTTGTTGCTGCTATGTTGACATCATCGGCAGCTGAGCTGCTTTCTCGCCTCGGAGCTCGTGAAAGTTTGTTTTGGATCATAAATTTTCCCCTCTCACCTGGACAGTACAAGGATGAGGACATAATCCGACAAATTGGTACACTTTGGCATCCAATTTAGACCCGGAAATGGCGACACAGACCCGAAAAGACGCTTGGCGAGGACTTTGAGTTATTCTTCATCTAAACGAGAATATATCAACTTTCAATGATGGCGAGTAACAAGCTACATGTAGCTAAGCTCCGAGCTTAACTACATTTTCCAGTAGCTTGGCGGTAGCTTAGCTACATTTTAAACGTTTTTAGCAGTAACAAGCTACATGTAGCTAAGCTACGTAGCTTAACTACATCTCCCAATAGCTTGGCCGTAGCTTAGCTACTTTTTTAACGAGTAGCTTTTCCTGTAGCTTAGCTACTTATAGAGCCATGTAGCAAGGTAGCTTACATCAAAGCTACAAAGAGAGAAAATGAACCGTGAATCCAGGCAAAAAAAAATATGTAGAAAATCCAATGAGAACATCCATACATACGGAGAACATCCATGATGATTGGTTGGTGTTCCTATGATGAGTCACAATTGGCTAAGGTTAGGGCCAAACATTACGGACTGGCCAATCAGAGGCAAGATAAGGCGGGTCATTGAAACTGGTAAACAAAATCTAAATTTAGCTACATTTAATGGAGAGTAACTTGTAGCTTAGTTACATTTAATGGAGAGTAACTTGTAGCTTAGCTACATTTAATGGAGAGTAACTTGTAGCTTAGCTTGCTACATTTTCCAAGTAGCTTGCCCCGACACTGTCAACACCCTAACAGTAGGCATCCCGACAGCAGACCTTGTACAGTAAGTGATGTTTTATTACGTGTTGACTCTCATGAAGGCTGCAGTGAGTAATAATCAGTCAGAAATAGCGAAGGTTTTGAAATGAATGCGCCGCCGTACGCTGAACAGATCAAAATATGTAAACTATAAAAAAAAATGGGAGCCATTACTTCCCTGCTTGGCACTCAGCATCAAGGCTTGGAATTGGCAGTTAAAATCACCAAAAAATGATTCCTGGGCGCGGCCACCGCTGCTGCTCACTGCTCCCCTCAGCTCCCACGGGGTGATCAAGGGTAATGGGTCAAATGCAGAGAAAAATGTTGCCACACCTAGTGTGTGTGTGACAATAAATGGTACTTTAATGTTATTGATATATTACGTTACAGCGTGTATTTAAAACCTTAATTAAGTGTTTGGATGTTTTAGAGCGTGTTACAGGCAGAATAGAGCAACATGGCATTTATTTACTCGTTAGAATGCATTATAAAAATGAAAAACAAACGTGTGCTGGTCTGTCGTTGTGGCTTGTGCAGCCCTTTGAGACACTCGTGATTTAGGGATATATAAGTCAACTTTGATTGATTACACGAGGATGGTAAACCTACGGAGACCCTAAAGGGACATGGGGGACTTTTTTTTTGTAATAATTTTTTTGTAATTTTTTTTAGACATGTATCTCGTGCGCACGAGAAACTTTTTATAAAAGTTATAATTTATTATTTTTAGACATGTATCTCATGAGAAAGTTTCTCATGCGCATTTTTTTTTATATCTTTATAAAAAGTTTCTCGTGCGCACGAGATACATGTCTAAAAAAAAAAAAAATTATAACTTTTTTATAAAAAGTTTCTCGTGCGCATGAGAAACTTTTTATAAAAAAGTTATAATTTTTTTTTTTTTAGACATGTATCTCTGTATCGATCCGTTGTGGTGAAGAAGGAGCTGAGCGGGAAGGCAAAGCTCTCAATTTACCGGTCGATCTACATTCCCATCCTCACCTATGGTCATGAGCTTTGGGTTATGACCGAAAGGACAAGATCACGGGTACAAGCGGCCGAAATGAGTTTCCTCCGCCGGGTGGCGGGGCTCTCCCTTAGAGATAGGGTGAGAAGCTCTGTCATTCGGGGGGAGCTCAAAGTAAAGCCGCTGCTCCTCCACATGGAGAGGAGCCAGATGAGGTGGTTCGGGCATCTGGTCAGGATGCCACCCGATCGCGTCCCTCGGGAGGTGTTTAGGGCACGTCCGACCGGTAGGAGGCCACGGGGAAGACCCAGGACACGTTGGGAAGACTATGTCTCCCGGCTGACCTGGGAACGCCTCGGGATCCCCCGGGAGGAGCTGGACGAAGTGGCTGGGGAGAGGGAAGTCTGGGCTTCCCTGCTTAGGCTGCTGCCCCCGCGACCCGACCTCGGATAAGCGGAAGAAGATGGATGGATGGATGGATCTCATGAGAAAGTTTCTCGTGCGCAATTTTTTTATAACTTTATAAAAAGTTTCTCGTTCGCACGAGAAAGTTTCTCGTGTGCACGAGATACATGTCTAAAATAAAAAAAAAAAATTATTTATATAAAGTTTCTCGTGCGCACGAGAAACTTTTTATAAAAGTTATACTTTTTTTTTTTTTTTTAGACGTATCTCATGAGAAAGTTTCTTGTGCGCAATTTTTTTTATAACTTTATAAAAAGTTTCTTGTTGAGATAATGTCTAAAAAAAAAAAAAATTATAACTTTTTTATAAAAAGTTTCTCGTGCGCATGAGAAACTTTTTATAAAAGTTTTAATTTATTTTTTTTTTTTAGACATGTATCATGAGAAAGTTTCTCGTGCGCAATTTTTTTTATAACTTTATAAAAAGTTTCTCTTACGCACGACAAAGTTTCTCGTGCGCTTGAGATAATGTCTAAAAAAATAATAATAATAATAATTATAACTTTTTTATAAAAAATTTCTCGTAAGCACGAGACACTTTTTATAAAAGTTTAAAAAAAAATGTTTTTTTTTAGACATGTATCTCATGAGAAAGTTTCTCGTGCGCAATTTTTTTTATAACTTTATAAAAAGTTTCTCTAGCGTACGAGAAAGTTTCTCGTGCGCTTGAGATAATGTCTAAAAAAAAAAAAAATTATAACTTTTTATAAAAAGTTTCTCGTGCGCATGAGAAACTTTTTATAAAAGTTTAAAAAAAAATTTTTTAGACATGTATCATGAGAAAGTTTCTCATGCGCAATTTTTTTTATAACTTTATAAAAAGTTCTCGTGCGCACGAGATACATGTCTAAAAAAAAAAAAAAAACTTTTTTATAAAAAGTTTATCGTCGCACGAGAAACTTTTTATAAAGTTATAATTATTTTATTTTATTTTTTTAGACATATATCTCATGAGAAAGTTTCTCATGAGCAATTTTTTTTATAACTTTATAAAAAGTTTCTCTTGCGCACGAGAAAGTTTCTCGTGCGCTTGAGATAATGTCTAAAAAAAAAAAAAAATTATAACTTTTTTATAAAAAGTTTCTCGTGCGCACGAGAAACATTTTATAAAAGTTTTATTTTATTTTATTTATTTTTTTTTAGACATGTATCTCATGAGAAAGTTTCTCGTGCACAATTTTTTTTTATAACTTTATAAAAAAGTTTTCGTGCATGAGATACATGTCTAAAAAAAAATACAAAATAAAAAAAAAAATTATAAAAAAGAAATTCCCCCCATGTCCCTTTAGGGGCTCCGTATAAACCAAAGGCAAAAAAAAAAGTGCAGTCGACCTTTGGAAAAAGAGTGAAGAGATTAGAAGTGCCTTTTGTCTTTGTTGTTGTTGTTGTTGTTGCTGCCAACATGCTTCACCTTTTCTCAGCAATAACCTGTGTGCGTGCGTGCGTGTGTGTGTGTGTGTGTGTGTGTGTGTGTGTGTGTGTGTGTGTGTGTGTGAGTCAATCAGCATGTTTTAGGTGTGTTGTTTGTTGTTTAGTGAGACTTTGTTTACGAGGGCGTGACATTAGCCCTCTGCTCTCTCACTTTGCACACTTTGTTGTGGATTCGCTCCCACTCAAGACTCCAGTGTGACCAGCCCACACCCAGTGTCGCTGTCACGCATCTGATAAGCTCAAACACACTCAGCATTCGTGGCACCTTCGTTCCACGCGTCACCCGTCCGTCGTCGGGTCGGTCGGACCAACACTCGAGCGCACTTTTTTTTTTTTTTGTCTGTTCCGCACGCAAAGAAGTGGTCTCTGAAAAGCTCAGTCCTCCACACTTTGGTTTAAGATCAGCGTTCTCCAGGCGCAGTTTGGCTTTGGCGTCAACTGGCTCCTCGTGGACTTTGATCCATGCCAAACAAGACCAGGTCACCTAAATAATAGAACATTTATTGAGAGAACGGCGTCTGATTGCTCGATGCAGCACAAGAATATCAGAAGTTATTTGATTTCAGGCGTTCAGTTCAGATGAAGACACCACTTGTCTGTCCATTCACTGATTGGAGGGTAAACCAGTAGTTCACAATACTGTCGTCCCTCAGAGTTTGCAGCCTCACTGTATCGTGGATTTCAAAAAAATATAATTTCTAAGCAAATTGTGTGCGGTTTTGGTCTAAATTAAGCATAAAAATGGCTAAATTGAATAAAAATGTCAACACTACAGTAGTATGGGAAACTAGATGAGACCAAACCAATCAGAGCAGGCTGTTTAGTACCGTGGTCACTGATTGGCTCAGCCTCATACAGCATCACTATACAGTCATTCCTCACAAAATCACTTTTTTGTGGATATTTAAAAAAGAAACTTAAACATATGCTATTTTTTTTATCTTATTCTATGCAGTTTTGACCTAAATTAAGCATTTTTGAGCATAAAAATGGCTAAATTGACTAAAAGTGTCAACACGACAGATGTTTTGGAAACTCACACAGCATCACCATACAGTCATTCCTCACCAATCACTTTTTTGTCGCTTTTTGAGAAAGAAACTTAAACATATGCTATGTATTTTTGGCCTGCATTAAGCATTAAATGGGGGATTTTAGGGCAATACTTGTATTTATTCTACGCAGTTTTGACCTAAATTAAGCATAAAAATAGCTAAATTGAGTAAAAATGTTAATACTACATTTGTTTTGGAAACTAGATGAGACCAAGCCAATCAGAGCAGGCTGTTTAGTACCGTGGTCACTGATTGGCTCAGCCTCATACAGCATCACTATACAGTCATACCCTCACCAAATCACTTTTTTGTGGATATTTAAAAAAGAAACTTAAACATATGCTATTTTTTTTTATCTTATTCTATGCAGTTTTGACCTAAATTAAGCATTTTTGAGCATAAAAATGGCTAAATTGACTAAAAGTGTCAACACAACAGTTGTTTTGGAAACTCATACAGCATTATTATACAGTCATCCCTCGCCAATCACTTTTTTGTGGATATTTAAAAAAGAAACTTAAACATATGCTATGTATTTTTGGCCTTCATTAACCATTAAATGGGGGACTTTAGGGGGATATTTTTAATCTTATTCTGTGCAGTTTTGACCTAAATTAAGCATAAAAATAGCTAAATTGAGTAAAATTGTCAATACTACATTTGTTTTGGAAACTAGATGAGACCAAGCCAATCAGAGCAGGCTGTTTAGTACCGTGGTCACTGATTGGCTCAGCCTCATACAGCATCACTATACAGTCATCCCTCACAAAATCACTTTTTTGTGGATTTTTTAAAAAGAAACTTAAACATATGCTACTTTTTTATCTTATTCCATGCAGTTTTGACCTAAATTAAGCATTTTTTAGCATAAAAATGGCTAAATTGACTAAAAGTGTCAACACGACAGTTGTTTTGGAAACTCATTCAGCATTATTATACAGTCATCCCTCGCCAATCACTTTTTTGTGGATATTTAAAAAAGAAACTTAAACATAAGCTATTTTTTTATCTTCTTCTATGCAGTTTTGACCTAAATTAAGCATTTTGTAGCATAAAAATGGCTAAATGGACTAAAAGTGTCCACACAACATTGTTTTGGAAACTCACACAGCATTATTATACAGTCATCCCTCGCCAATCACTTTTTTGTGGATATTTAAAAAAGAAACTTAAACATATGCTATGTATTTTTGGCCTTCATTAACCATTAAATGGGGGACTTTAGGGGGATATTTTTAATCTTATTCTGTGCAGTTTTGACCTACATTAAGCATTTTTGAGCATAAAAACGGCTAAATTGAGTAAAAATTAGAGATGTCCGATGAGCTAAATAATATTATTTGATATTTTACGGTAATGTGTTAATTTCACACATAAGTCGCTCCTGAGTATAAGTCACACCCCCGGCCAAACTATGAAAACAACTGCGATTTATAGTCCGAAAAATACAGTAATGAATAATTCCTACTCCGCGGAAATCAATTAATCAACCGATAAACGAGGGAGGACTGTTATGGATGAAGATCGGGTGAAAATGTGTTATTTCATGTCCAGAGGGCTCTCAGAATGTTAAAGAAACAATTGTAGAAGGCCGTAAACAATTTGTTTAATCCTCAAACTATGAAAATATTGGATTTATACTGAACAATTTCTACTTTGTTCCTACCACTTTGCTCAGATGAACTAACTATTGTTCACACAATTCAGTCTAAACCTAACAGGAGTTTTTAGAGGAAGTGGACAGACTTGAAGGTTGAAACTAATAAATATAAGAGTTTGACTTCTTGAACTGGACCACTGAAATAAAATGACTTTTTAGAAATATTCCAATGCATTGGGACACGCCTGTTAAAATGCTCATTGACTAATTAGCTGAGGAGTCTGTTGATTGCAACTTGTTTCAGGGATGTTCAGGTTCCTTCTCTTTCTTGTTTTCAGCTGCCATGTCTGTGACAGACGTAGAGAAGCACAGGGGTGTCCAAGCCACGGGTTTATTTGACTTACTTTGCGGGTTTAATAAGGAATCTGGCCTTAACTTCATTTGAAAACTCTGCTCATATCATCGCTCTAGTTTGCCGCCATCTTGTGGACATTGTCAG